>NW_010130547.1:0-5156 GCF_000699245.1 Pterocles gutturalis | reverse complement strand
AAAGAGTGTGGATTTACAGTCTGGGTTTGGGCTGTTTTCACTGCCTAGATGTGGTAGGTTGACCTTGGGTGGCTGACAGATGCCCGCCCAGCCAGTCCTCACTCCTCCCTCTCAATAGCACAGGAGAAGAAAATAAGATGGAAAATCTCCTGAGTCAAGATAAGGCCAGTTTAATATGAAAAGCAAAAGCTGCATGGAAGGGTAAAGCAAAATAAGCAGTCTGGGTTTGGGCTGTTTTCACTGCCTAGATGTGGTAGGTTGACCTTGGGTGGCTGACAGATGCCCGCCCAGCCAGTCCTCACTCCTCCCTCTCAATAGCACAGGAGAAGAAAATAAGATGGAAAATCTCCTGAGTCAAGATAAGGCCAGTTTAATATGAAAAGCAAAAGCTGCATGGAAGGGTAAAGCAAAATAAGGAATCACTACCTCCCCTCCTATCAGCTCCCCAGCCACTTCCTGAGCAGCAAGTCCTCATGAGGTATGTGTAGCAGTTGCTCAGACAGACAAAAGCCATCACCACAATGGTCCCTGCATCCTCCTCCTTTCCCTCAGATTTTATTGCTGAGCATGACATCATGCAGTATGGAATATCCCTTTGGTCAGTCTGGGTCAGTTCCCTGGGCTGTGTCCCCTCCCAGCTTCTTGCTCACCTCCAACATACTGGCCTGTTTTCTGTGGGGAGGTGGGGAGAAAGCCTTGACACTGTACAACACTGCTCACCAAGAGCCAAAACACTAGTATGTTATCACTGATGTGTTATCAACACTATCTAGTCACAAATGCAAAGCACAGCACCATATGGGCTGCTATGAAGAAAGTTAACTCCAGCCAGCTAGACACAGTATACTAGATACGGAAGAAACTCAAAGAAATGTCAGGAGACTGCTCTGGGAGAGGCAAATGTGTGAGGAACCAGATCAGCAGGGTAGCGAAGGGCAGCACTTTCCAACGAATGTCTGGACTTCAGGCATCACTGCAGACTTTGAATTTACTTCTAAAACCATTATCAGAGTCCATTTTGAAAAGAGGAATGCTTTCCCATCATGTTTTTGTTTTAAAATATGCAAGGAGAAGGAAAATGAAACTTTGGATAGGTATTAAACATTCACTTTTCTGTTCAAATAATATTTTTGTAGGATTTCACAAGGCTTGCATTTTCAGGAAAGTAAGTCACTGGTTTCATAACTAGGGATGTCTTACTGATTTCAGACAACAGCAGGAACTTTGAATATGAATGTTCACTGAATAATTCTCTGAAAGCCAATTTCTGCTTTTGAAATCATCATTACACAAAGGCTGTTGCTTTTTTAATCAACAGGTGTTTTTTCAAAAGGATGTCTCTGCCTGAGAAGCCCAAGCAAAGGAGGAACCCTAGAGGAACCCTAGAGGTTCATCCAAAATTGCAAACTGAGCTAAGTGCTGCAGGCACCACAGAGGTGATCCCTTTTCCTCATGCATACCTTTTCCAGGAATTATCTTGACTAAACCACCACAATTCCTTCCCCTGCTCTTCTCAGGCAGATTTGACTTGGAGGTACAGGAGAAGCTACTCACCCAAGATGCCCTGAAACAGACAGGCAGAGGGACAGTAGCTCCTCACTGCCAAACCAGGGCAGTGGGCCAAATGCAGTGGTGGGATGAAAAGCTGTGATGTAAATTGCTTCTCCCCCAGGACTGAGAGGAGGACCCCAATCACAGCCTGTCTTCTCAGATGTTCCAAAGGAACTTCAGCTCTGCACCACAGACACAGGCTGTCAGGTGACAGCCTATCTCATACAACTTACAAAGAGAGGTAAAAGCTAGGACATGAGGCGAGCAGCCCAGTATAATAACTATTTCATAGGAATATGGATGTTCACAGGGAAATGTAAGCCAGCAAGAGAATTTCACATAAAACTTCCAACAATTGCTCCAAGACCCTCTCTTTAGGTCTGACTTTACTTCCATATAAATTCATGAAAGCACTAGGTGCATACACCAAGTAGGTATGATTCCTTTCGAGAGCTCTTCCTGTCTGTCCTCAGGATCAGAAAAGAAACTTCAACAACTGAGACTGCAAAGTTCCTTCTGCCTTGTTATGCAAAACAACTCCTACTTATTTTTCTGGGTGAAAAGGCCAAAAGCATACATCCTGAAGACAGTTTCACAGGCCTAACAACTGCTGGACACACTCCAAACTTGTCAGCTACAAGAAGGCTGTAGGCCCTTTTACAACTCTTCCTGTTAAAAGTCAGGCGTTGGTATCTGGGAATCAGCAGCCTTTTCTGCAATGCCAAATAAATAGATCTTAAGCACTACCCACATACATTAGATTGTGGATTTTTGGTCCTAAGCCTAATCAGTTACCTAATCAATGGTCCATTTGATTTCTGGTCCAAAAGAGGTACTGGTCAGTTTCAGCTCTGATTTTTGCCTTATATTAATAAGTAAAGTTTTCATCAACTTATCTTTGAAAACAAATTCCTGGATCGTTGTTTTAACCTCATTCTTTAAGAAGTGCAACACAATCATAGCCTCACATAACAAATATCTGCTACACTAACTATGTCTTCGTTTCTCTTTAGGTACGATACCTAGGTACTACTAAGAATGCATGTGAAACTAAACCATACTGCATTTTATCACAGATAAGCACATTGCAGCACCTAACGTATACACACAGAGGGGCAAAAGTACAGCTACCCACATGTCTTTGACAGTTCTTAAATTAACAATTCATAAACAGGCACCTATAAAGTGATTTGATCTTCTCCATATTTTCTGCTCTTTTAATCTTGTTATGGTCATCACAAAATTTTTAAGCAGATTGCCACCATGTTTTTCAAAAGGCTGCATCTGAGCGGCAGGAAAAAAAACATAAATACTTCTAAAGTTATCAATGAGCTAAAGTAGGGTGCTTCATTGAACATACTATGCAATCTTTGTGATATTATTTTGAAAAGGTACAATGTGATCAGCCAAATGGATGAACAACTCAACAGCTTGACCACGTGCAGTGAAGTAAATCCTCTGGAAGAGGGTACCTCACATCACTAAAGGTGTGTAAATTCTTAAGTATTTATGGGACTGGATCATAGCTGTGATCAGCGTAAACCTATGCATCTTATTAACCTAAACAACTAAATCACATAATCATTGAATAGTTTGGACTGGAAGCGACCTTAAAGATCATCTTGTTCCAACCTCCCTGGCATGGGCAGGGACACCTTCCACTAGACGAGGCTGCTCAAAGCCTCATCCAGCCTGGCCTTGAACACCTCCAGGGATGGGGCATCCACAGCTTCCCTGGGCAACCTCTTCCAGTGTCTCACCACCCTCAAAGTAAAATATTTCTTCCTAATATCTAATCTAAATATACCCTCTTTCAGCTTAAAACCACTACCCCTCATCCTAGCATTACGCTCCCTCATATAGGTCTCAATAGCCACACCCAAGTTTTCTATTTTAAAGAAACAATGAAAGACACTTTATTGGGAGCATGTTGGTTAGGATTGTAACTTAGCCCATGGTTTCTTGTTTGCAACTCTTCTAAAATTATTTCTTTCTCCATTAGTTTTTTAAAAGAAAGAAATATTAGTCTAGATATAACATGCTATGTAGTCGCAAAGGGAAAAAAAAAGGAGATTATTATCATTATGTTCAAGTCTGGTTTTAACAAACCACTGGCAAAGGATTCCAGCATCTAATTTAAAAGACTCATTTTAGTGATCTGTGGGTAAAGAACTATTCAAATAATTCAGTTTGACCATTAGTGAACTTATAGATGAAGGAATTAATGACAAGAGCAATCATGCGGAAAGAATCTGCTTATGACTACTTATTCTTGTTTTGCAGAACTTTTTTTTTAATCCAATCAACATGGATTGGTTCTTTCTGGTTTAACATACTACAAAGTTTTTTAAGTCTCCCCAGAAACTGAGGAATTCAGAACCTTTCCTGAACCAGAATCCTCAAAACTGAATATAAGAGATGCAGAATGAAATATTAACAGTGATTTTTTTTTGTTTGCACGGAATCCGTGGCCTAATAACTGTACAAAATTAGGTTAATTGCTGTAGCACTTAAGAGAGCATTTTTATTAGCCAAGAATTGGAATATATTTTTCTTGTATTCTCAAATTCCCCCAATTCTATTGATAAACAAACAGCTTTCAACAAATGTCAATTTTTATAAACATGAACTGGGAAGAAAAAACGTTAAAGATCACACTCAACATATCGTTCACCGCAGTAAAACATTAGGTCAGAAACTTATCTTTTTCCTAAAAATACATACACCATTTCACACACATCTTTTTCTTGAGGATTCCGCTGAGTTACTCATTACACATAGGAGTGATAGAACGCATTGCCTGCCTCAAATGGTATTAACAACTTGATATTTATCAATATTTTTCAACCAAAGAGCTGTCTGTAAATGTACTCATGTATATTTTCTTCTCACAATCAAGCTAAAAGGGACTGGTCAGGTTACTGAGAAGACCCTGCTTTCCCTCCACCCTCAACATCAGGCACACTGTCCCATACATTTTGAATTGCCAATTGGTATTTGTTAGCTTACTCTTCCCCTACCTGCTATCAGGAGATGAAACAGAAGGGCAACCTGAGAGAGGTCTTCGTGTGTTGAGCCACTAGTGTGAGCCGAGGGGGCTGTAGAGTCACCAGGGACATGCATCCCTGGGGCACACTGCACATCAGCAGGTGCCCACTGTGGACAAGCCACTGGTGGACAAAATAGGCTCCTCGACTTAAATGAAAATGAGCTTTTTCCTTGGTTCTAGCTCTTGCACGCAAATGTCAGCACTGTTCTTCAGAATACTGTCGAGACTGAAAAAGCATATATGTCAAACCATCTACAGACACTGGAAAAATCTGAAACCTGATAAAAAACTACAAAGCTGCAAACCTTGTTTGGATGAGTTGAGTCCTAATTTCTTTACCTAAAAACTCAAAACCTGGTATTCACAAAACCTCCTTGTCATGGTAGCTCACAATCAACTGATCATTACATATTTAAAAAAAAAAAAAAAAAAAGGCTGTGCAGTACCTTCACACAGTTTTGCTTGGTGCCAACAATAGCAAAACAGAGCATTCCATTTGTATATACAATTATATAAGCTAATTATATAATCAGTTAATGTTTGCAGGTGCTTCAAT
>NW_010130546.1:3996-8772 GCF_000699245.1 Pterocles gutturalis | reverse complement strand
CCTCCGGAATCACTGGCCCGGAGCGGGCTCAGCTTTTGGTCATCGGGTGGGGGAGCAGCGTCACTGTGTATCACTCATTTGTATGTTTGTATATAGTATTATTTTCAATATTATTGTAGTTTGGTTTTGTAGTTTAGTTATTAAATTGTCCTTATCTCAACCCACGAGTCCTTTTTGCCTTTACCCCAAAAACTGGGATACACATTTAGCAAAAGCCACTTGGCTAGTCAACACTAGAGGATCTGCCAATCGGGCTGGTCCTGCCCAGTCAGAACCTTTTCCATTTACCCCTTTAATTCTCTCCCCTATCATTGGGTGGGGGCGGGAACTGTGTGAGTGGGTGTGTGTGGCTTGGCCCCCAGCCACGGGCTAACCCACCACAAAAGTGTTCAAAATTGCTTTGGGAAAGATTGTCTTGATCATAGTTTCTCCTCACTGGTACTTGTCATTTCACCAAAACCCAGGGACCCAACGCAATTCTCATTAGAGACAGCTGGAGGATTTCTACTGGCTTTGCTAAGCACTGGACAGGGCTTTCTGTTTTCCAGATGAAAGTAAGCACCCTTTGCCCAGATGTACAACATGCATTGCTTTTGGCATACTCCCTCAATCATCACTGGATCCTCCAAACCCTTAGTGTTCCTACCAGTATGCCTTGATGGCCAAACTGTGTAGCTAATTCACCACTTCAATTAAACATTCTCAAAATAGAATTAAAGCATTCTTCTTGAAAGAAACATGTTTCCCTCTGAAAAGTCTGTTTCTTTTCTACCTTGCTCTCTCTGCCTCACCTTTCTCAAAGAAGAAAAAGTCCAGTTATCCTAGAAATACTCATTAGAGGGACAGCCACCACAAGATGTTTCTACTTACAAAAAAAGAAAAGAAAAAGAAAAGAAAACAAAACACTGAGGCAAAAAACCCAAAATGTTTTCAGAGCTCGTTAAACACTAACAAGTTTTTTTGCCCTTCTTAGATGGCAGGCCTATTGCTGCAGGAGTCCATTCATTAAAGCTGTTGTACTCTTGTCACTTTTATGTCTTCAGGTCAGAAGAGCTCATATCCTGCACTATGCACTGAGAAGTATTGCGTGTGAAAGTAACCATCACAGCAAGAGCTTGGTGAACAGAATCAAATTACTCATAAATCTGACTGTTTTCCATGGCTTCTTGAAAAGTAAGATATTAGGCACATTGGTGTATAGTGCCTTCCATTGTTAACTTCTACATTCTTCACCTCCAGGAAGAAGATAAATATTGCACACCTGCCAAGATGTGGCTGCAAATGCAGAGATTGAAGGTCATCTCCCATTTTGCAAACTGAGGATTATAACTGTAGGCTGTAATGAGTGGTAGGTCAGGATGGCCCTAAAGCAACAATCATGTAATATATACAAGAGAAATTCTGTGCATGCTTAGAAAAAAAATCATCTGGCCTTTAAAAAAATACACTTAAGTGACTGGGATTTTATACCACACACCAACCATTGAAAGGCATAGAAAAGAAAATATAATGTTAGTTAAAAATACTCTAGCTTTCTTTCCTGGAGTCTGATGTTGTCTAGTAGTGCATCCCACACTATCCACTGGATTATAATGCACACTTAAGTTATAGCTGCAAGGCTAAAGGATTTCATAGTAGCAATACCTCATCGTTTTTCCTTTAAATATCTGTAAGACAAGTTATTTGCTGGAATAACTCCAATGACCTAGCAGATTTATGTCAATAAAGAATCTGGCTTTATTAATCTGTGTTACTCTGGTCATAACTGACAAAACAAAGTAATCCAGGGTTTGATCACATCTGGAAGTAGACACAGGAATTCTGTTGTCTTAGGACTAGTAAGCGTACAGAAGACAAAAAATAAAGAACAGTGTCAAAGCTTAAGTAAAACAAGCCATTTTACCTAATAAAATGAATCCACTCCTCATGATTCTCCCCCTTTACTCTGCTCTTGCAAGAACCCACCTGGAGTACTGTGTCCAGCTCTGGAGTCCTCAGCACAGGAAGGACACGGGCCTGTTGGAGCGAGTCCAGAGGAGGCCACAAATATGGTCAGAGGGCTGAATCACCTTTCCTGTGAAGACAGGCTGAGAGAGTTGGGTTGTTCAGCCTGGAGAAGAGAAGGCTCTGGGGAGACTTCCAGTACTTCAGCAGGGCCTAACTACAGGAGAGATGGGGAGGGACTCTTTATCAGAGAGTGTAGTGATAGGATGAGGGGTTATGTTTAAGCTGAAAGAGAGTGGATTTAGATGAGATATTAAGACTTTTTTAACTATTAGGTTGGTGAGCCACTGGAACAGGTTTCCCAGGCAAGCTGTGGATGCCCCATCCCTGGAGGTGTTCAAGGCCAGGCTGGATGAGGCTTTGAGCAACCTGGTCTAGTGGAGGGTGTCCCTGCCCATAGCAGGGGGGTTGGAACTAGACGATCTTTAAGGTCCTTTCCAGCCCAAGCCATTCTATAATTCTGTGATTACTCCTAAAAACTGGAGAAGTTTCAATTTCAAACGACATTGCTATTTGGTAAATGAGAACCACAAGGAAAATATACATATAGTGTAAGGACAGTTACTGGGGTCTTGGTGGTCCAGTACCTGAACAAATGAACACAAATAAAAAAAATTAAAAAATACTGCTTGTCGAACCCTTGATGCATCAACATAATACAAACAGCAAAAATATGAATGGAAGCTCCCTGTTGTAAACAAAAAAAGAAACCAAGTTCAATTTAAGTAATAATGAAAGATTTATCTTCTTTAAAAACTTGTAGAAATCTGGCCCAATAAAATCCCATGACCCACAGTTTTATATTATCAAGGAAATTCAAGAGGCTGAGAAATACCATAACACCTTTTTTCTCTTCTTCCATATTTTTTTCTTTCTTGCTTCTTACAGCATAATCTTTCCAACAGACTTCACAACACCTACACACATTCTGGGTTTTTTTTCAAAATTTTCATTAATATCTATATCTAGGTCTCTGATAAAAATCCCAGTTTGGCTTGGTGTCCTCATATATATGTTTAGGAAGTTAAAACAACAACACAGGGATTAATCTAAAGATTAATAAACTGATGTCCTGTCTCAAGAAGGTGGAGGTTTATCTTCTGCTTAGAAGACATTATTAGAAAGAATGTAGTCAGAAAACAAAGCATAGGACTATGGGATTGGGATTCTGATATTAGGAAGGGAATTTAGTCTATTAAAATAATCAAATTTTTGTAAGCTATTTTATACTCTTTTTGTCGCAAAGAAAGTTAATAGCTGAAATTTAAATACATAGACATTTCTCACAGTGAAGCAAAAAGGTTGCTACATCAGAAACATCAGAATAAAATCTACTCTGTCATTTCTTAAATACAACTTTTTAATTTCAGTAACAGAAAGGAGAGTATAGATATATAGGTTTGAGTTTGGCTACAGCTGTAATGAAATAACCTGAAAGTATAGTATGGAATAATAAAATTCTTACAAAATGTAATTGAATGCAGATCCTTTAATAGTTCTGATGAAATTTAAGTGAATTTTTGTGTTAATACCTTTTACAGTCTGCTTTTTTGTGGTATCATTATGTCTCTCTCTACCTGATTCCTTACAATGGATGTGCTAAAATAGAACATGAAGTACTCTTCTCAGAGAGACTCTGAAAAAGCTGAAACAATTTAAAACTCAAAATTTCATTTTAAAAATACCCTTGTGCTTCTGAAAAACTAACTGCCATTTTGCTTTACTGATTCTTTTGATATCTGGAAGGAAAAGGAAGATGACTCAAATAGCACAGATGGTCCAGTTTTTGTGTGTTTCTGGCTGTTGAAAATTTATTTGGTCAGAGTCTGGGTTTTACAAATGCTTTGAAATTAAACTTTATTTTACCTTCAAGACACCTATAAATTGGAAAAATATGCCAAATTCTACAGAGCCACATTCACACTGATAACTATTTTTCCTGGTTTCAGCTGAGACAGTTAATTTCTAGTAAGAGGCTATGTTTTGGATTTGTGCTGAGAAGAAGGCTGATGCCATGCAGACCATCCTCATTAGTAGAGCTACATTCACAGATTGTTGAACTAAATGTTCATAACCTCCAACTGGAATTATCTACTGTGCAGATTGCCTTTATCATCCTGTTTCACAAAGACTTGATGTCATGACCATTTTAGTATTAATTTTGGAGTATGAAGAAGTCAGCTCTGAGATAAAAACGTTGTTGTCAAATGCTTATTTTTCAATGAACTGAAAATTAGACTCACTCATCTAACAGATCATCCAAAATCAAGATGAGCTACCCCAGTACATGAGTAAGCTGACTTCTGTCAGCTTGAACTACCACTTCCTCAAAATTACTATATTCTGCTCAAGAGAGTACTTATTTTGTGCTTTGGAGCATGTCATGTTCCCATGCACTATAGGTGTTTGAAAGGGTGCCCTTTGCACTGAAGACTGTGATTTTGGTAAACAATGAAAGCTACGAACTCTACAATAAACTGTATCAATATTTTTCAGTATGGTGATTTAATTTTTAGAATATCATGAGGCCCTTATGTTTTCATGGGCAGACACTATAATCCTCTCCCAGCAGCAAAAGTAGAATATTTTTGCTGATGCAAACCTGGCTGCTGCTATGCAATGTAATGTTAACAGCATGTCCTGTTATGTTTGCTACTGGCCCAGCGCGTTAAACCACAAGAGAGCAGTTTTCCATGAGACTAAAACTGAATTGTTTTACTGACTTCACTGAGAATAACATTATATTCTTAGGACCCAGTTCCTACCGAAAAA
>NW_010130546.1:0-3986 GCF_000699245.1 Pterocles gutturalis | reverse complement strand
AATTAGTGCAAGGCAGAGCTCTTTACCATCTAACTTATATCTCCTGAGGCTTGTTTTCCCTGCAATGCAATGTAAACTAAAGTGTTGACGGCAATATTACGGATAACATTCATCTTAAGATTAGAATGGAAAACAGTTTGATCTGGGACCTTTACTAAGTGCTGGCATGGTTCTCCACTTCAGAGCAAAAGAGAAGGAACAGATACCATAAAAAAGCACACTTGCGTAGTACAGTTTTCACTCATTATCATGGAGATCAGTTATACTATTAACTGTGACACACACACACAAATTTTATTTTAATTAAGCTAAAGCATCCTAATAAATGAAGGAAAATATGCCAGTGTACTACTGACAAATCTTTTGCTTATTAAACTCCATATATTGGTCCTTGAAGTTACTGTAAAATCGTTTGTTCATAAGATCATATCACATCAAAAGGCTGCTGCAGTGGAGGAAACAACTCTGTATTGTTTTCCAAAATGCATCAGGATTTTGAGCCTTTATGTGGGTCACAAATCTTTTCTGACTTTACTTTAAAATTATGATTGACAATGTTTTGAAGAGTTAATTTAAAAAAAAAAAAAAAAAAAAAGAGTGTTATAGACTTAGACCTTGACTGAAGATTTTTTGTTTCCCATGAAATTTTACATTTTGACATTCTACTTTGCAATCATGTAGCTCAGATTTGAGATATAATTACCTGCATACACTGATTTATATTTTGTTTGTTTATCGGTTATCCTGAAAATTTGAATTTTGGGGTTATCTCCCTGAAACCCTTGACGTACAATCTCTAATAACTTAAGAATGTAAGTTATAAGGACAAATAAGCAGAATAACTTTAACTAAAAAACTTGCTTATTTTCTTCACAAATTTATGTAATATTACTGTTTACAAGTATATATGTCCTTTGTTTTAACCTCTAAGCACTTGACTTTACTGCAAGGCTTAACTGGACATAAACCTAAAGTTTAAGTAGTGTACAGTACTTTATTTGTATGTCATGCAGGCATACAGAGCCAATCTGTGGTAAGTGACTGCACCACGTCACGTGTCAGTATCTGAAGTTTATGCTCTTCTAGTAAATCCACCTCTGTGCCTACACAGAGAAAACCTTAATGTACAAGTTATCATGATTTTGTTTCCAGTGATGATCACCTCAGCTTTCCATTGCATCCAGAAGTAACTTGTATTTGGCCTTGTAGTAAAGCTTCCCTACAATTCATTCTGTGAAACAAATCAGAGATGGTTTACATATTCCTGGAAATTTAATTGTGACACATGGTCAAACACGTGTGTTATATTCCTAGTTAGAGTCTCCACCAAGCTGAACTCGCTTTGAGAAACCTGGTCTACTGGGGGCCGATGGGGTCCATCTGCTGGAGAAGGAGAAGAGCATTTTCGGTCATAGGCTTGCCAACATGGTGAAAAGGGCTTTAAACTAAAGTTGCTGGGGGAGGGGAACCTCAATGCATCCCACTCCTACCAGTCTGATGCCAGTGCCAGCAACAGACGCCCAGAGCCTGGAGAAGGATCACAGGCCAGCAGGAGAGCACCTGAAGAGCAGCACAATGGAATTCCAACCTGTAAATCAGCTTCATCAAGGGCCCAACTTAAATTCCTCTATGCAAATGCATGTAGCATGGGTGATAAACAGGAGGAGTTAGAGATATGCAGGGCTATGATCTTATTGGCATCACAGACACATGGTGGGATGGTTCCTATTACTGGAGTGTTGGAGTGGAAGGACACAGGCTCTTCAGGAAGGACAGGTAGAGGAGATGAGAAGGGGGTGTCACCCTCTGTGTCAGTGACCCGCTGTAGTGCATGGAGTTCCACCTGGGGATGGATGAGGAGCTGACTGAGAGCTTATGGGTCAGGATTAAAGGGAGGGAAGGGGCAGGTGGCATTACGGTGGGGGTCTGTTACAGAAGACAGAGCATACGAGGCCCTCTATAGACAGCTAGAAGCAGCCTTATGCTCACAAGCCCCGGTCCTCAGGGCAAACTTCAACCACCCTGATATCTGTTGGAGGGACAACACAGCAGGACATAAGCAAGCCAGGAGGGTCCTGGAATGTGTTGACGACAATTCCCTTCTCCGAGAGACAGAGGAGCCAACCAGGAGTGGTGCTATGCTGGACCTTGTTCCCACAAAAAAGGAAGGGCTGGTGGGGAACGTGAAGCTCAAGGGCAGCCTGGGATACAGTGACCATGAAATGGTGGAGTTCAAGATCCTTTGGGCAGTGAGGAGGGCACACAGGAAACTCAGTACCCTGGACTTCAGGAGAGCAGAATTTGGCCTCTTCAGGGATCTGCTTGGTAGAGTCCCGTGGAATAAAACCCTGGATGGTAGAGGGACCCAGGAAAGCTGCTTGACATTCGAGGACCACCTCTTCCAAGTTCAGGACCAACGCATCCCAGTAAAAAGGAAGTCAGACAAAAAGACCAGGAGAAGAATGAAGAAATTCCTGGACAAACTCGGACACAAAAAGAAAGCCTACAGAGGGTGGAAGCAAGGACAGGTAGCCTGGGAGGAATACAGAGAAAATGTCTGAGTAGCCAGGCATCAGGTGAGGAAAGCTAAAGCCCTGATAGAATTAAATCTGGCCAGGGACATCAAGGGCAACAAGAAAAGCTTCTACAGGAACATTGGTGGTAAGAGGAAGGCTAGGGAAAATGCGTGTCCTCTCCAGAAAGAAGCAGGAGACCTGGTTACCTGAGATATGGAGAATGCTGAGGTGTTCAATGAGTTTTCACCTCAGGCTTCACTCGAAAAGGCTCGAGCCACACAGTCCAAGTTGCAGAAGACAAAGGCAGTGACCGGGAGAATGAAGAACTGTAGGAGAAGATCAGGTTCGAGACCACCCAAAGAATCTGAAGGTGCCCATGTCCATGGGACCTGACAAGATGCATCCATGGGTCCTGCAGGAACTGGTGGATGAAGTCTCAAAGCCACTGTCCATCATACCTCTGTTCCTGGCAACTTCAAGGAGCAGATCCTCCTGGAAACTCTGCCGAGGCACATGAAGATAAGGAGGTGATTGGTGACAGCCAGCATGACTTCACCAAGTGAAAATTGTGCCTGATAAATTTGATGACATTCTACTACAGGGTTACAGCTTTCATGGATAAGGGAAGAGCAGCTGAGATCATCTGCCTGGACTTGTGCAAAGCCTTTGACACTGTCCTGCATGACATCCTTGTCTCTAAATTGGAGAGACATGGATTTGATGGAAGGACCACTCAGTGAATAAGGAATTAGCTAATTGCGACACTCAAAAAGTTATCGTCAATGGCTCAATGTCCAAGTAAAGAGTAGCATTCCACAGGGGTCAGTATTGTGGCTGGTGTTGTTTAACATCTTTGTTGGTGACACGGACAGCAGGATTGAGTGCACCCTCAGCAAGTTTGCTGACCACACCAAGCTGTGTGGCATGGTCAACACACTGGAGGGAAGGGATGCCATCCAGAGTGACCTTGACAGGCTTGAGAGGTGGGTCCATGCCAGTCTCATGAAGTTCAGCAAAGCCAAGAGCAAGGTCCTGCACAGGGGTTGAGGCAGTCCCAAGCACAAATACAGGCTGGGAGGAGAATGGCTTGAGAGCAGCCCTGAGGAGAAGGACTTGGGGGTGTTGGTCAACGAGAAGCTCAGCATGACCCAGTAATGTGTGCTCGCAGTCCAGAAAGCCAGCCGTATCCTGGGCCACATTAAGAAAAGCAGGTGGAGGGAGGTGACTCTGCCCTTCTACTCCACTTGTGTGAGACCCCACCTGGAATACTTTGTCCAGCGCTGGAGTCCCCAGCAAAAGAGAGACATAGACCTGTTGGTGCAGATCCAGAGGAAGGCCACGAAGGTGGTCAGAGGGCTGAAGCACATCTGCTATGAGGACAGGCTGAGAGATTTGGAGTGGTTTCTGCCTAGAGAAGAAAAGGCTCTGGGGACACCCTATAGCAGTGTCCTGGGTTAAGCAGAGACAGAG
>NW_010130545.1:6604-7469 GCF_000699245.1 Pterocles gutturalis | reverse complement strand
CGCACCGTCTGGAGGCTCACAGCTTTATGCAGGTTTTTTTTTTTTTTTCCTAAAGACAGTTTATTTCGTTAACTCTGAGGAACCCGAGAGCCAGAATTGTTGCTCTAGAAACCATTTTGAAGGAGGTAATTTTAAAAGATTTAGCAGTGAACCTACAGAGCCTGAACCACACTCTAGACCAGTGCTGCCCAGCAGCACCTCCCGCAGCCCCCGCCGAGCCCGTCTCGGTTCGGAACAAGCCCCGAGCAGTGCGGGGAACGCTCGCTCGGGATCAGGGCACGGCAGCGGCACGCTGCGCTGGAGGCGGGTGCTGGGAATAAAAACAGATCAAGAATGAAATCACTCAGCTGCTTTCTGAGCACATCAGCACCCTGGCAGCAGCACGCTCCCAAACCCACCCGAGGAGCAAGAGCAGGGTTCAGGGGAGGGCAGGGGAGCTGTCCTGCTCCAGCACAAGCGATGGGCCGGGACAGACCTCTGTCCCCAAACCCATCCCTCCCGAGGAAACGCCCGGGGGCCACTGGAAATCCATCCCAGTGACGGGAGGCACCGGTGCTGGGGTAAGTCCTGTGAGCATGGGAGAGACGGGGAGGCAACGCCACGTGCGGAACCGGTGCTATTTGGGGAAAAAATGCAACAGATGCACCGTGCTCGAAGGAAGGGAGCCACTGCAAGACATCAGGACCAAGGATTCATCACATTATTGTTTAAACGTTTAAAGAGAGGACAAAACATCCCACTACAGGCAAAAAGGGAGCTCTCCTAGCTCCCAGCTCGCACATCCTGACAGCTCGATCCCACGGGGCAGTGGGACGCTCCAGCAAAATCACCCTCAGACCAAGCCGGCAGCCTGGTACCGCAGCCC
>NW_010130545.1:3179-6594 GCF_000699245.1 Pterocles gutturalis | reverse complement strand
CAGCCGGCACGGCCAACACCCATGCTGCAACCCCACCTCTTGCAAGAGCTGGAATCAAAGTTTAGGAACAGGAGAAGGAGAAGCTGCCTCCCCCTCCATCGGGGCGGCGGCATCGGGCCGGCGGGCAAGCGTACCTTCTGCCGCGTGGAGGTCTCGGGGGCTGCGAGGGGGGTGTGCTGTAGCCCCCTTGGTTCGAGACAAAAGCCTGTCCTCCAGCAGCCTGCTAGCCACTGCCAGCCCCTGCTAGCCACGCAGGCTGGAGAGGGCACTGCCAGAGGTGTCGTCCGACCAGTGCCACGCTGGTGACACACGCAAAGCCTCGGGGACACCCCTCTGTCCCTGCGTGACGTGGGCAGCTTCTGTGCACCTACAACACGCCTCGACCTGCGAAACGACAGCCGGCCTTGAGCCAGGGCAAGGAACGGGGGGGCTTGGAACGCCCCATGGTTGCAAAGGGGGGCTGCAACGTGCCAGCGAGCCTTCTCCCATCTCAGGGATCTGATTCCTGGAGGAAAAGATCTCAGAGAAGAGAAGCAGGCTCCTGCTGGGATCATTCTGCCCCTGTGCAGCCACCATCTGCAGCTCCCCGCTGCTATCTCCTCCCCGGCACCTGAGTCACTTCCTCCTTCAGTCTCCACCAAAGAGGTTGCCAGAGACCCGCCTACACCTTCCCAGCGTTCGTGGACCCCGTTTGCCTCTGAATGTGCCACAATGAGCAGGTCCATGCCTTGGGCTGCCCTCCGCGCAGGCAGGGAGCTGGGCTGCAGCCCCCCGGCTCAGCCCCACCGCCCGCACACTCCCCAGGCAGGACGGGCTCTGAGGAGGAAGGGAAGACGTGTCCAAAGACCCAGTTTCCTCCTCACTGCTGCCAGCAGAACCATTTCTAGCATCCCTACAGCTCGAGAGAGACCAGAGCCCTGCGAGAAGCAGAAAACGGCTGCTGGGGGGATGCACAGCGAGGCGGCGGAGCCCCATGGGGACATTTCAGCTGTCACGAGGGTCGGGCAGCCCTGCAGCCAGCTCGGGTTGACATTCTCAACCATGAACTGAACATGGCAGAAACACTCTTCACCCAAAGCAGCAAAAATTCTGGCTGACCAGGTCTGCTTGCCCTGGCCACCCTCCCTCCAAAGGGGACACCCCTGAATGTATTCTAGCGAGCCCCTAGAGCACCCCGAACCGTGCCGAGGCGCTCCCCTCCCCACCCCGCCTGCTGGAAGATCCCCCGTGTTGGGCTGGTGCCCCCCCTGTGCCCCAGTGGCCACCCCTTCTCCCACAGCTGCGAACCCCAGCTCCTTCCCTCTGCGATGCACTCGCCCATCCACACGCCGCAAACGCAAACCCCACGCACGAGCTGGTGTTTAACGACATGAATGAACGTGTTGAAACTTTCTCTCCGTAGGTGAGAAAATCACCATGCTGTGTGCATATATTTTAAGCACATTCCGAACTTTTTGTCCACTTCACCTCTTTGCACAATTTGTGATCCCTTCCTGACCAGAACAGCTCCCCAGTGCAGATTTCCTGGAAAGGTACAGCAAGGACCTTTGCAAACCTCTGCCCACAAAGCCACCGCTGAGCCCCTCACAACAAACGGAATTATTTTCTCCATGCCAAGGCTTTGCGACAGCTCTTCCCCATCGCCTACAAATCACACACAGCCCATGCGACGTCTCTGTAGCTACACAGGGCCACGGTGGGCAAGAGCCACGTGTACCCCAAGATGTGACCTGCCCATGACACAGCCAGGCTGAGACACCCACAGCAGCACCAGTGCTCCCAGAATCCAGGCGCGGATTGAGGATGCACTGCCCAGCCATCCTGCAGCCACCGAAGCAACCCTGGCAGTCCCAGGAACAGGGACAATAGGTCACCTGAACGTCCTGATGGTCCTGAGGTCCGACCCCCAGCCCCTGATGGCCACATCGCCCACGTCACGCCTCCAGCCCATCAGGGTCACCTCCAGGCAGTTCTACGTGTGCCTGCCAACGCCCGTGCGCACGCCAACTGGAAATGATTTCTCAGCTTTACGATGGTCAAGTGCTAAAAGCTCAAAGCCCCAAAACAACAGAACCCGGCTAGAGAGGCATACGTACGTACTTCCCCAGGTGGGCATCGTGTATGGGACGCTGCGCGCTCCCCAGCACCCACGTGTCCAGGGTGGGACGTGTCGTTTCCGTACCTGTATCCGAGTCCTTTTGATCTCCATTTGTCCCAACAGTGAAAGGCAGCTTCCGTTTGGTCGCTCGCTCCTTCACCTCTTTGCCGCCATCACTCCGGTCCAACTTGGGAGTCTTGGTTAGAGAAACTTTATCTTTATCCTAGAAAGAGAGGAGACCAGGTTAACCACAGCCTTCCCCGGACTGTCCCCCCTAACCCCCCGCGTCCTGCACCAGCCTCCCCCAGCTCTTGTCCTCTCCTTTCCACGCCGGGTTTCCAGCACCGGGGTTCAGCATCTTGCAGAAAGGAGCCTCCACCAAGCTACAATACCACAAGAGAAGAGCGAGGCCAAACAAAGTGGTGTGAAACCTGCAAAAAATTCACGCGAAAACCGGCGCCAATGCCTTGTGTGCAGCTGGGGAGCACAGGCTGGGCTGGGGGACCCCGGGATTGGGGCCCCAAACACACCCGCCCCCAGCCACTGGGAAGGGTGTCCCGGTCCCCAGCAGAGGCGGGATGCAGGGGGATGCTCGGTCTGCTCCCAGCTCTGCCTGTGCTCCCGCAGTTCCCTCCATCCCGCCTGTCCCTCTCCCATGGGGGTTTCTCCTGGGAAAGAGGAGAAGCTCCCACAAGAACAAACCCACCAATACTGCACAAAAGCACAGAAAGCGACGCCGATACCGGCAGAGCACCCACTGCTTTCTCGCGGAGGCAGCCCTGCGCCTGCTCTGGGTTATCCGGGTCGGTTGGGATCTAACGCGCAGCGAGGTGATGCTGGGGACGGCTCGGTACGAGCAGCAGGAGGAAATTTTGAAGCAACATCCCGAGCAAGAGAATATTCCTAAGTCTTGAGACAGGCAAGATTTTTCACATCAACAGCAAGAGCCGGTACAGAACCCAGGCTTCAGGAGTGCAGCATGCTGAGAACACGCACAGGCGGGAGTCACGGCTGTGGGATCTGTATTTGAGACACGGCGTTGCTTTAAACAAGAGCTGCTGGCTGGAACACTGAGCCTCCGCTCCAAAAACACGGCCAGAACGAGCAGCTCTGGCACAGGTCTGATTCCAGGAACCTGGCAGAACCCAGACCCTAAGCTTCAGATATAAAGTTAGATTAAATAAAAGACTCTCAATACATGAAATCATGCGAGACCGTTGCTGCCGAGTCAGAGAAGCGCACCGGGCAGAAATGCCGTGTTTAGAGAAGCCCGGTCACGCTGTCTGCAGCAGGCTCAGCGCCCTGGCAGCTGGCTCT
>NW_010130545.1:291-3144 GCF_000699245.1 Pterocles gutturalis | reverse complement strand
GTGCACCGCTCCTTCCTCTCGCCGAGCTGCTGTCTGGCGACCAGACCTCGCCCGCGGATTAAAGAGAAACCGTTTGTTTGGCTCCGCGGGTTCTGCCTGCACATCCCTTCTGCGGCTGCAGCTCAGCCCCTCCGCCCAGCAAGGGCTCAGAAACGGGCTGGGAAATCCCTTTTTCGGTAAAGCACGCGAGCCAAACCTATCTGACGGTGGCTGGAGGGAGCCAAGGCACGTTCAGGCGCGCAGGACGTTTGGAGCCCGAGAGGGGCAGCCCTGCGCGAGAGCGGCCGCTGCGAGCCCCTCCTCTGCACTGGGGTCAGCGGGGCGACAGGAAAAAGTCACAACAACCAAAACAACAACAAAAAAAAATCACTCCAGCATTTTGTTTAAACACTCCGGATTGAAATGCTTTTGTCTTATTTCTTCTGGCGCGAACTAACCCAGTTTGCAGGAGCAAACGATGCCACTCCTACTGCAGCTGCTCAGCTCCCAGGAGCGCCTCGCTGCAAGCCGGCAGGTCGGTCCGTCCTCTCCCTCCCCAGTCTGACGAAGCTGGAACAGCACCGCTGTGCTCAAACCCCGCCAACCCTGCACCAGTGTCGGTGTGGGCAAAGCACCGTCTCCCCCGGGTGCGACGACTGCAGAGACGTGGCCCCAGCGTTCGAAAACTGCAACCACGCTTCAGGGCAACAATCAGCCCGACGATCTTACCCGTAAAAGTCAAAGGAGGAGCATGAAACCCAAATGGTAAAAATGCAACTGCATCTAGAAACGAACTGCAATGTTGCTAAAAGCTCCGTGTTGGAGGGAAGACAAAGAAGAGAGGCCTCAGGCAAAGCCCTTCCCGGAGGAGCCGGCGAGCGCAGCAGGGGCTGTGTGAACCCAGCGCCGGGCACGCCCGGGCCACGCTTCCTCTGCGTTCGCCCCAACGCTCCGAGCCACTAGTGCACCAACTTCAGCAAAATGAAACACCAAGGAACAACAAAGCGGCGGCAGTCCCGGCACCGCTTTGATGATTAATTTGTACAGTAGCCCAACGATAACCTTTTCTACTAATCGGAGCAAGGAAGATCCCAACTTTGCTCCCCCTGGAAAGCAGCGACCTGCTGCGGACGCCTGCGGCAGCGGCGGTGGAGCCACGGCAGAGAGGTTGACACAGCTTGGAGAGACCTGCTCCCGAAAACACCACGGGTTTTCATTTTCTCATTTTGAGCTGTACTTCCCTAATTATTTCCAATTTTGTAATGAAGACTGTTGTCCTTTTCTCGAGTAAAAGCTGTTTCCATTTTTAGGTCATCTCACGTTTCAAGTGAGCTCAGACTCATGCAAAAGGTAGAGGAACCAGGTTCCACCAAGGGAACAAATCCAGATCCACCGATGCTGCAGAGAAACTGGTACGAAGACGTGTGGGTAACACAGGCTCGAGGCTCTCAAAGTCCAGGAAAGCTCTTGCTGAGGGTAAGAGAGGGAGTGTGGGGAACGGGGGTACTGCCGAGACCAGGAACCAGGTCCCTCGGTTACTAGCAGCTGCTTTGGGAAGGGGGAGAGGGCAGGGCGACTCCAGGAAAAACCCGGCTGCGGCGTTAGCTGCTCGGTGGGGTTTACAGTGTGATAACCGAACCCCCCAAGTTACAGTCACTACGGAGAACAGACGCTATGAGCTGCTGTGAGCCGTCGCGGTTCGGAGCAGGATCCCATCGCGACCCGGCCCCCGGGAGGTGCCACGTGGACACGCGCCGCGCGGGCAGCGCACGGGCTGGGAGCGACCTCCCCCTGCGACAGCAATCTCTGAGCTGCAGGAGAGCCCCCGATATCCATCTGCTGGGCTCATGGGGGACATGCACAAATAAAAACCGCTTTTCCCCCCTCACGCAGAGCTCCAGCGAGGCCAGCTGACTGCCCGAACGCCGGTTCTTAGAGCAAAACCAAATCTTCTGCATGGCAGAGCCACTTACAAACCCATGCAAGGAGATCAGTATTTCCAGCAGAGGAGCTGAGCGAGCCCGAGCTTGCTTTCCAGGACGGGCCGTGCACCTGCAGCCCCCCATCCAGACGCTGTGCACGCAGCGAGCCGTGCTGTTGGCGCCCACACGCAAACCCTGAGCCTCTGCCCGCCCGCGGAGAGCAGCGCCAGAGCCGTGCCTTGGCTTCAGCACCGACAAAACCTGACTCACATCCCCACCGCTTCTGCTGAGACTTGCACGACCCGCGATGGAAATCCCCAAAGCCCTTTGTTCTCCAAAACGAGCCGAACGCATTTCAGGTTGCAGCGCTAGGAATAGATCAGCAGCAAGGAACAAACTCAGCGCCGGGAGAGAGGGGAGAAGCCCCCCAAGGACCAAGGGCTCCAACGCCCGTGCCCCTGGGCGATGCCCCACGTCAAAGTCCTGCCGCGGGCGAAACAGCCCATGGGGCAGAAAGGAAACGCGGCCAGAGCAGGAGGTTCCCTGCATGGATGCAGACAGCAGCGCGTGGCCCTCTGCCAGGACGAGGAGTGGGAGAAAAGGGGCAGGAGAAGGGTTCTCACCCTGTGTTACAAAAATAATTGCACCCAGAGAGCGCGCTGGACGTGGTGGAAACCAAACCGGGGTCATCCTGCGGATCAGGGTCGCTCGCAGCCCTTCCAAAGGCAGAGGCCAGCTTTCAAAAAGTCTGGATTCGGGTCCCGACCAGCGCTGCAGCTGAGCGTTGCAGAGACAACAGGAACTGAGCCCTGTCCCGCGTGTCCTGGGCCTTTGCTGAGGTTTGTAAGAAATGCCGCCCGGCGATGACCACGGGCTGCTCATCCCCGCTGAACCGGCGGCTCCCCCGCACCAGAGTCACCCCCAGTCCCACGCCCCGGCGGCGGCTCCTCGC
>NW_010130545.1:0-256 GCF_000699245.1 Pterocles gutturalis | reverse complement strand
CGGGAATGCCCGAACAGCCCACGAGGCTTTGAGAAGAATGGAGGAACAAGGACCGTTCCCTTTTCTGAAATGGGGAGAAGAGGGAGAAGGAAAGTAAAAGCTTTTTTTAACCTCTGCCTGCCAGCAAAACCCGGGGGTCAAGCCCCGCTCTGCTTGGTGTTCAGCTCAACCACTGCAGCAGAAACGCAACCCAGACCACGCACGTGGGAGCGTTTCCCCATAAAGAGACAAATACTCTGCGGCAGCCTCCGCGGAC
>NW_010130544.1:57831-77747 GCF_000699245.1 Pterocles gutturalis | reverse complement strand
GCACAAGTCCAGGTAGATGATGTCAGGCATGGGAAGACATATACTGCCCCAAAGCACATAACTCTGTTTCTATCCAACTGCCTCCATTGCCATAATTGTCTCAGAACTTGTGTCTTGTCAAATGAGTTAATGCACTGGGTTGGTTTCCCTCGTGACTCCTCTGAGTCTTATATGACCACTGAGCTAGACTGAGATTTAGTACCAACTGACATCTACACTGGGCAAAAAATACCACATATGAGGTAACAATAGTTCCCTAAAACCAAGTATGTTTGCATTATGGAACTTACTTTGGTCTGGTTGAATTAAAATGATAGCAGTGTAATGAAATTTGCGTTTGAATGGACAACCTCCCTGAACTTCAAAAAAGTTAGATTCCACTTTGAATCTGGTTCCTCTTTGAACTGGTATTGGACCACATTACCTTCTGAAGACCCTTCCAACCTAATTTACTGTATAATTTAATGAATAGCTTTCCCCCCTAAGATGCAAGTTTGTCCTTCCTCATGATGGGATTCTTAGCAAACATCTGTCAACAACATCAGCTTCGAGTTCTCCATGCTTCAATCAGTGCATTATGCAGCTGCCCATTTATTAACCAGTCTCCTTTTGTTAGGCAGTATCACTCTGGACGACCCTCTGCCTGCAGATTTTTGCAGAGGCACATGGAAACAAGTCTGAATTTATTAAAGAGAGTGAACTGTTCATTTGAAAAGTCTACTTGTGCATCTCTCTCCTTTAAAGAAAGGAATTACAAGTTTGTCACTGATAGACTTAAGAAAATCTTTTACAAATCAAACCACAACCTGTATTTGTCTTAAAAACAGCCTCTCAATTCAGGTCTCCCCTCCATCATATTTAAAAATTCATGTTCCTGACAGCTACTAAATACAATA
This sequence comes from Pterocles gutturalis, assembly GCF_000699245.1. Lineage (NCBI taxonomy): Eukaryota > Metazoa > Chordata > Aves > Pterocliformes > Pteroclidae > Pterocles > Pterocles gutturalis. The sequence goes on along the minus strand of NW_010130544.1, from coordinate 76,851 downwards.
TATTAATTTCTGATTTTAAACTTTTTATGTTCTAAACTGTATGCAAGAGGATATGATTTATATAGATTTTTCAAGAGCTGTATTTTGACCCCCTGTGCATCAGCTAAACAATTAACACAGCCACCATATTAAAAAAAAAAGAAAAAGAAAAAGAAAAAAGAAATCATGCTCAAGCCAAGAGTGCCAAGAGAAATCCCACCATTTTGAATGTGTTTCCTCTAAAGTTAATGCATAATTAACAGTGTTTCCAGAAGAGCTGCAATGTAGATTTGGCATTGCTACCAAAGAATACACCACACTACATCCAGTAAACATGCAATTAGGTTACATCACTTGTCTAGTTCATCAGAGGATTCCAAGTTAATGGCACAGGAAAAGACCTCCCCTCTACTTTTGCTATTTTTGTGGAATCCACAGGAGTCCAATGCCACAAAGCAGCTAGATACATTTATAACTTCTTACACCAGTAATTTAATCTCTGTAGGATTTGAGAGGATTTTCACCTCCTTTGCTGTAACAACTGAAAAGCACATGTATCCTTGTATTATCTCCCAGGAATTACTGCATCAGGCACATGCAGCTTTTCAAAACTTGCAAGGGAATCTAAATCAGCATTTACACAGGAGCTTACACATGAGAATGTGAGGAACCTAAAGAAGAAAGCAGAGCAAAAAGGAATATCTAGCATCCCCTTAATGGAAGACTAAGATATCCAGTCTTTGTTTTCAAAGGAAGGGGGGAAAAAAGACCAAGTGGTAGTGCATTTTTCATCACTTTTTAATGTTTTTTATAAGATAACTCATTAGAGAGAATATTCACATGTAACATGAAACCAAGGTTTAAATCTCACCTCCACAGGATTTGTAAAGAGGACATGAATATAGATCACACTTAGGAAAATCATGCGCTACTCTGCAGGCTTTAGAGCCACTTTCGCTTTCACAATGGTATAATGAATATTTTCTGATTGTATGCAAAGCCAAACAGTTGTTGCAGGGAAGTCTGAGAAGCCAAGTGATTAGCATTCTCATCTGAGACATGTGAGACAGACTGAAAATCCTTTTTCAAATCAGAGCCTGAACGAAGACATTTTCTGTCTTTAAAGAATGTCTCAAATGCTCGAGTAAATAATCTTTAATCTATAATATTTATATATTCCCTGAAACAGCGTTGGCATAAGAGTCACAGCAATCATCTCCAGCTTTTTTTTTTTCTTCAGTCTAGTGCTCAAGCAGCTAAATCTAGATCACCCGTATCCTGATGGTGTCCTGGATGTGCCCAGATACACACCTGATCTTAACTTCAAGCAGTGATGAAAATCAAAGCTACCTTAGCTTTAGGTGCCTACAGGAAGATCTTGAGGTACTTAGAAGATGCCAATAGCTTTTAAGTAGGGATTATAGTAAGAACCATCACTGTTTAAGTGTGTAACATGCTCACAGTCATAAGTGGGTGATTTTTGTAGACAAGAACCTTCCACCTTCAGAGCCCAAAGGACTGCTCCAATCACTAGATATAAAGCACTGCTCCAACTACTAGACATTCCTTCCATCATCATGTGCTGTATTAAAAGAAAATTACATTTCAACTTTTGAAAATCTAAAGAACTGGGAAAAACAGAAAAGAAGTAATGCTATAAACAAGAATATAAAGTTGCATGTGATAAATTCTTACTAAAAATCAGAAGAAAAAAAATCCATGATGCTCCATAAGTAGGTACAATTGGAGCAGCATTCTCTGATTTTTCTTTCTTTATTTTTGTATAGAACCATGTTTAATGAAAACCAGATTTGGCCTTGTTCTCTTGCCCCTTGTCCTAAAATGGACTTCAAACCTTTTTAAAAATCAACAGGTTCACACATGGCACAGTAATTCTGTGGTCAAACGAAGCAGCTATTATATGATCAATAACAGTTTACAAGACACTTTGTTCATTAGTGCCTGCTTTATTAAAGAGAAAAGCAGCCCACATCCAACACTATTTGTTTATTGTAGTAAAGAATAAGATCTGCAACTATGGCCCACACTGCAAACCCTACAAAGATTCTGCTATTTGACAGCAGCCCAAGCTTTGATATGAAAGCCATGACTTTGGCTTGGCTATACTATCTAAAATACACCACAAAGGGGATAAATAATGATTTTATATAGTTTCAGAGGAGCCAGTAACTATTTTCTGTATGTGCAGTATACAGTTCACTAATCTCTGGTCCTACAGATTAAATAGAAATGCATTGTTTTCCTTGTAAGACTGATGTAATTAGGTGTGATCTCTATTCAGGGATATTTATTTTTCCACAGATATTTGCATTTTAAAACAAAGTAACTAGCTTCTGATTCTAAGAAAAAATATCATAGGAAAACCATTTTTTATAGCCAGCTCTACTCCAGATACTACTGAAACCTGGTTTGTTTAATAATTGAGAAATCATCTAGATCTAATAGTACTTATTCTACAAATACTACAAACTCAATGTAAGAAATAATAATACTGCTACTTGCTGGACCATTTGGCCTTTGCATTAATGGTTTGGTCTCCTACACTAGACAACCAGGTGTTTTCCTGTAAGCTGATACAAGTCTGCAAAGACTAGCGGTGAATGGGAATTTGATCCACTACCTGCTATTCTGGTTTCTGTTAGGCTGGAAATTCATGTGGAAAACACATTCCAATTCCTACTCCAGCAAATTATGCTAGAGTATCCATGAGACTTGAGTCCCTCCATTCCTACATCCACTGAGAAGAGGAAAAGGGATGAACATCTGTCCCTGCTCCTTTCTGGGCTGTATTAAGAAGTGATGGTCATTTGCCTTTATTTGATCGGTTTTAGACACAAGCTGAGAACAAGATGCAAGAGGACTCTGTACTTGAGAACTTTCATGAGTTGAAGTAGAAAAAGTACTTTTTGCGGGAGTGGGGGTTTGAATGCTAAATAAAAAAAATGTTAGAGTCTGGCAATATGTGTTTTACATGCAAGTACTGAAAGTATTTTTTGAGTTCCTTTTTAGTTTTCCCCAGAAAACTGGAAGATTTTTTTTTTTCCTGAAGAATATAATGAATTATCTGATAAACTAATTAATCAGTGGGAGATAACAATTTCTGGAAACTAAAGACTTTGTGTGAGAATCTCCTGAGCTGAAAGAAAGTGTACAGGACAAAATCTGCAGAGGGAACAAGTCTAGAGGACAGACAATAGTCCTAAGCATCTTTGCTGTTACTTGTTTACTGTGTTTCCTTTCTTAAGTCTTTTTAACATGATTTGAAAAGGGCAAGTGTGATATAAACCAAAAATTCAATTTTTCCTACATTTGTCTCACATCTACAACAGTTCCTAGGAAAGAGAAAAGACCCATGTCTCCTGTAATGAAATATTTCCTCCTTTTTTTGACAGCTATAAGGTGGCAAGGCTAATGAGGCTTCAGAACCAGCCATTCAATACTATTACAGAAAAAGACAGCAAAGTAAAAACAAAAACTAGTGTAACAACAGCATTTTCCATGAGGTGTCAGCAGAAGTATCTGAACGTATTGCTAAAGCCTTGTAAGTGCTTTTTCAGGCTGCTAAGCAGCCACAGAGGAACAAATTTCATGTCTGCAATGTGAATAACCTTTCATAGTTTATGTTTCAGTTGCTCAGTACTCAAGGTGGCATTACCGCTCACTTCACTCACAGTGAAACAGCCTCAAGTTGCACCAGGGGAGGTTTAGGCTGGATATTAGAAAAAATGTCTTCACTGAAAGAGTGGTCAGGCATTGGAACAGGCTGCCCAGGGAAGTGGTGGAGTCACCATCCCTGGAGGTGTTCAAGAAACGTGTAGAAGTGGTGCTTATGGACATGGTTTAGTGAGTTAGTGGTGTGGGTTCACAGCTGGACTTGATGATCCTTGAGGTCTTTTCCAACCTTAATGATTCTATGATTCCTTCCCCCTCCAACCTTCCCATGCACTACTGTAACTCCATGCTCTCTTCCCTCTTTGCCTCCCTGCCCCTGACAGCACTTTCCAAAATGTAACTGATCTTCAATTTGCTAGCTTTAGTTTCCACTCCCTTGTAACCTGGGAAAAAAAAATCATGTCCCATGTGTCTTTCATGCTGCATATTCACATACATAATTCAATACATAATTAAATGTACTCAATATCTCCTAGGACAATTGGGTATATAACTGTGAACTCTTATTTCCTGAGAACGAAATAGGATAAGTGATGTATCACAGAGTAAGCAGGTATCACACGGGCAGTCACAATGACCAAAAGTAAGTCGTTCTTCATTAATATGGTTAACATATTTAAGAAGCCCAACATTATACTTACTCAATAACGTGCTCTTGTATTTCACTACTTGATTTTGCCTTCAGCAACCTGGTCTCATGGAAGGTGTCCCTGCCCATAGCAGGGGGGTGGAACTAGATGATCTTTGAGGTCCCTTCCAACCTAAACCGTTCTATGGTTCTATGATTTTTGTATTTATTGTCCAATAAGATGCATCATATTCTAAACCTTAAATATATGTATATATGTGGCTAGATTCTATATGAAAAAATAGTAAGTTTAGAAATGGTTAAATATGTAACTACAGTCTTGATAGATAACATGAGCTTTTGTGCTTCCACTTATGTTATCCACTAAAGCTTGTTGAACACACATTTTCAATATAATCATTATGCTTGAAATCAAGTTAAAGGAGCATGAAGTTAATACATGAAAGGGATTACAATTACAGCACAACCTGGAAAATTAGTTCATATGAGATTTTTCTGTAGTCATACTTCAACTAATTAACTAATTAACATTGAATGGGTATAAAACAATATCTGAATACAAGGACAATAGACTCATAAGCTTCTATTTCAGGTTTCATTTCAAGTTTGACAGCATCCCTGGATGACCACATTCAGAAAAAGTTAACAAGTTGGTATTTAAAAAAAACAACCCACAAACAAAACAAAAAAACAAACAAAAAAACCCCCACAAATTCAGCATCTCCCATGGGTCAAACCACCATCTCACAATGACAAAGGTCAATTGTGTCCCATTTCTTGAGTCTCATGCCCAAATTTATTTTGACGACAGTTACAGTGACATATAGCTGACTACGGAGGACTATTGGTAAGTTCTTAAATATCAGCTCTGCATCTTGCTCAGCTGGAAGGCAGAGCTACCAGTAGAAATGCAGAGTGCACTGGTAGCTCCCAGTTTATTTTTGTCTGAAGTTTAATATACAATGTCAATGGCAAATTTTACATTCCTGATGAAAATGTGAAGCAGAAATGTCAAGCAATGTGGATCAATAATTTTATCAGCTCCACAAAGGAACAGAACTTCACAGCAAACTTTAGCTTCTTAGCACAGAACAAAAGTTTTATGTTACATAGTTTATTAAAGAGAATTCAGCGACTTTTTTTTTCTTAAATGTGCACATGGACAGCAATATTGTACTTTTTCACCTAATACAATTATTCTTCCCTATGTGAAAAAAATACTCTTTCATAGACGTTAGTCCTTCTAAAAGAGAGCCACTTCATTTACAAACTGAGAAAACCTCAAGAATGCAAACAGAAATGTGGCAAGCAACTTACCTGCATTGGAGCCTGTCAAGTTGTAACGTGCATTAAGCTTTTTAATGATATTTTCATGAATCTGATACCAGTCACTCTCTGTGTTGCACCTAGAAAGATTATAACTTTCTTAATACAGAAATAGGAACATAAGTTTTTTGGACCAGCTTCACCACATATCTCTAAACAGATTCTCTTTTGTTCACAAAACTAATAGCACAATAGGAGCTAACAAAGCCTTATGAAACTCCCTGTCTCAATGGCAACGGTGAGAGTGCTCTCACCATTTGAGAAAGCTATCTGCTTTGTGTGGCAAAGGGTGGGAGAAAGATATAAGCAATTACGCTCAGCAACTCAGCCATGGCAAAGTTCGTCATCTGTATAAATCTCTCTTGCAGCACTAAACCATACAGAAATCTATCTTGTGATACTCGAGACACAGGACTCAGAGGCGGTCTTAGCAGACAGAAAAATCTGTGCTGTACACTTCCAAGTTACTTAAAACAGGATGTGACCTTCAGGAGGTAGTAAGTGAAAGAGCAAACTACATTTCAGTATACCTTTAGAAAACAGCTGCTTTTCTACAAGAAAAAAAGTGACCATATTCTAATGATCACTTTTCATGGTCTAACTCGAGGAGTTAGTCTTAGCATCAAATCTGGTTTCGAGTGATGTTTCTTCTTCCATTGATTTTGTCATTTTAAAACAGATAAGATTAAAAAAAATAGAATATAACAGGCAGACAAATCTAACAATTTGTTAACCAACAGCGAACAATTATTTGATGTTAACGTCTAAATTAGAGCCAGACCATGTGTCCACTGTCACACGTGGACAATTTATCTTTTCTGCAGCACTGACTCCAGCAGCTCTAACTCAGCACAGAGGCATACACAGGAGAGGAGAAAGACTGCCCGAAATATTTCCATGCCTTCAGGATTTGAATGCTAGCCCTGAGAAGGGCAGAACTTATTCATGTGCATGACAATATGTGTCTCAGGTTTATGTACTTAGAACAGACCACTCCACGAAGCGGTTCTTACTATAATGTCCATTGCAGGAAATTACATGACTCTGTTGCTGTAACTAGAAAATTGAACTTTCTTCCACTTACTATCAGCCAAAATCCACTATTTAATCAACCATTCATCTTAAAATCTACTTTTGATTTTTCATTGTCCAGCACTAGCTGCCTTTTACACTTTTGTTATTCCCATTATGTAATTGCTTCATTTCAACAAAAGATACTCTGCCTAGTTTTTTTCTGTAGTTATAAAGTACTTCCACTAGCTGCCTAGGCAGCACAAGGGGTTTAAACAAGTCCTAAAAGCACTTTACATTGCCATAAAGAGAGCTCCAGAAGCTTTTACAAGGATGTGAAAAATGCTGAAACATACACAAAGACCTAAAATGATGTAACCCTTATCTTTAATATTATCCCACTTTATAAACACAACTGTAGAACCAGCCAAAATTTACAAACTGTGACCAAAAAACAGCTACTACACTTTTCTGGAACAGAAAGGAGCTATAGCTATTTACTCACACTGCATTATTACCAATGCTTCTGATGCAAACTGACTCTAAGATACTTCTAAAAATTAAGAAAAAAAGCATTCCTTACATGTATACTTTTAAGACAAGGTCATCCTTTGAATCTCCTGCCAGCAAATCTGCAATACTGAGGACTGCACAGCCAAAGGGCCGTCTATATTGTACGTTGCAGGCATTTTTCTTCTCTCCAGCTCCCATTCGTCCTGCCAAACAAAATACATATTGATGCATAACCTACCAAACTGTCTCTCTTAAAACCACAGAAGGGAGGCAGAGAGCAATCCAGCTCAGTATGCCCACAAGTCAGAGCAGACGATGCCAAGTGTACTCATTGCAAATCTGGTCCATCTTTATACTACATCAGGATAACAAATGGTACAGGAAGGTCACTAAATATGTGCTGATCTTGAAAGGCCTCAGACGAGGGGTACTGCTCTTCCTCTCATGACCTCCAGTCAACAAACAACACTTTCTGATACCCAGTGACAGCATACTCATGACACCACCAAGTTAAATTTATAGTTCAGACATGACAGAGTGTTCAACATTTGCTGTCCAATAAGAATTATTTTACTATGGTTGATGCTACCTGTGATTTGTACGAGAGGTGTTGTGATAGAGCCATCACAATTTAGTAACCAAATGCTGCTTCCAAGTAGGCACCTGGCTAGCAAGGGGATAATCGACCAGCTGCACAAAAAACAAGTACAGATGAAACACTGGGAGGAAAGATTACAAAGGGCAGAAGAACAATTTATGATAAGAAAGAAGGCAGCCAAAGAAAATAGATTTGAAACAAAATATTTTCCCTAGCCTTTTCTATTTGATTTAAATGCAATTGATCAATCTTCTCACTGTGTTCCTGGCATTTGAAACTGCCCTCTTTCTAACCATTTTATTCAATTGTGCATTGGTAGCTCTGTATCTTTCCCAAGTCTTAATTTCTGACAAGAAATGCCTATGGCTGCAGTCACTGCAGGGCAATGCCTCCTCCTACGAATCACAGCAGCTAGCAGAGTAATTGTTCATTTTCACACCATGCAGCTTATAAATCTTATTTTAACTTTTTAATATTTCAGTAGTTCATTTATAAACTTGACTTAGAATGTATTTGAAAACTATATAGTATGAAAATTCTACTCCTTATTTTTCTTCAAAGCATTTACTCTTACCAAATATATTTGCATTTCATCAGAATTTACCATACCCTTTCCCAATCCTTGCCAATAAAAACAAAACACAATATTTTGATATTCTGATGAAACGCTAAAACAGCACAAAAATGCAAGGAAATATTACTACTCAAAGCTGTAAATTAGTGTTTACTTTGTAAGAAGTTGTCTAAACTCAGCCCAAGTTAGAGTGACTCCATTTCAAACCAATATATCTTTCAAAAATAGGAAAAGTTACATTTAGTACTGTACTGATACAACTAGAGACAGTTTACAAAGAGCAATATATCTAGGAGGTTAGAAAAAGAGCCAAAGATTATTGTTTCACACCAGTACAGCCCAGAGGATAACTTCTTAAAATACACAGCTAGCACAAACATAACACTTCTCTTCTGCTTTGTCCTAGAGGACTTGGTATCTGTCTACAGCATGAGGGATTAAAATTATTATGAGACTTTCTCCACTTCTTTCCCTCTCCCCTTTCTAAAGGGGTTAGGGAGAAGACAAAATTCATCTGAACAATGTTAGATATACATCAGATACTATACGTTAATTAGTTACATTAAATTTCCAGGCAAGTTTTTCTATGAACAAAAGATGCTTGAAATGGCTTTGGAACAAGAATGAGAACTTCTTTGTCTTAGCACAGCTCATATTTGACACTCTCATTTTGTTTTGTGATAGTAAAAAAATATTCTGCATCTAAACTCAGATAGCAGTACACTTGAAAAAGTACACAAAACAATGCTGAGAAATGCAAAGCAATCTTCCCATCAAAAAATAGGCATTTTCTTTTCCAAAAATTTATTCAAAGGCCTATCTAATCTAACAAATCCCAAGCTGACCCCAAGTTTTCTTTTATTTACTGTCATATGTCTAACATACGTCTAACAAACGTTAAGATTTCTACTTACAGATGATTATACCTACCTATTCGGATAATGTGCACAGTGATATAGATGTCCTTCCTGAGTTCACTGCTACCCAAATCCTGCGCAAGATCAGAACCTCATTATTTCTGACTCCTGACTAAAATGTGACATCTAAAGCTATCTTTACACACTGCTTTCAGTGCCAGTGAAAGTGATAAATGAACAGTGAGTTAATTTATACAGCATTTACAGTATGCCTTTAACACTTTAAATTGGCCATCACACACTCCGAACAACTGTCCTACAATACCACGGGCTAGAACATGCTGTAATGCAGCAAAATCAGTGGGAGGACACAAGACTCGTCGTATGCTTTGAACAGGAGCGATGCATTTGTGCAATTCCAAACATTCTGAAAGTACAGAGGGTGCTGCACAAACAATCTTTTGGGTGTAAAACACACAAGGAGGAAAACTAACTGGTCCTTGTTGCAGTGAGAAAGACTGGTATATATGCCCATGTTGGAAGTTGAGCTGAGTGTCCACATATTGCCAGAAAACATGCAACTTGGGAGTTTGGCAATACACTTCAACCAGCCTTTAGAGCTGATATTCGTAACAACATAAAAGCTTAGGGAGCAGTTCTGAGTCAACAACAGAACAACAATTTAATTGAACTTCTATTTTCAATACCCAGCACAACAAAGATTGAGAATAGGAAAAACTCACCACAAAGAGAGAACAATGTCTTTCAGGCTTTTCTGGACATTTTGGCAAACCATTTCGATTCAGTCTTAAAAAAAATCTTTCACTGAAAGAAAACAAACATAACAGACATGTTGAACAACAGTACAGCAACGTAGATCTCATTTTGATCCTATTTCCAGATGTAACCTTTCTGAAGATATAAAGGAATGAAACGATTTCTTTCTAAAATCCTCAGTCATATCAATGCAAAAAAGGGAAAGACTACTGAACTATTGAAAGGGTGGTGATTTACTTAATAATCTAAGAAAATTGCTAAAACCTCAATACAAAATAGAAAGTGATTGTCATTTGGAAGAATGATATTGTATATCTAGTACACAGAGAAACACAAGCAATAAAATCCATTTATCCTAGAACTGAAATTAGAGATGAAGTATGTTGATTCTTGCAAAACAAATGTCAACATTACCACACTTGTAATCAAGCAATATTCTTTTTCACAAATAGGAAGATGATCCCAGGGCCCATTTTTCTTACTTAACTCTATCAAAATCTCTCACTAGAGTACACTGATTTTAGCAGTCTTGGAAGAGTCTTGCAAGTTCCAGCAGGGCAAATTTAATTTTCGGAATTCTGTTTTGCAATCTACTGTGGGGTATTAAATGCTGCAGCTGATACAAGTACTAATACCTCTAGTAGGGAGATGCAGAGAATTCTTATTTCAGAATAGAAGAGGGCATAAGACCCCTTTGAAAGAGAAATTACTTCTTGAAACATTCCTATTTGATCGTAGGTCTATTATGGATAATCTCTGAGCAAAACTGGCAATTCATGCATGGGAAATTTATGAAAAAACAAACTTGACATGCTTTGGATAATTTTCTCTGAGATACAGCCTCATAGAAAATGTAACAATCATATTTCTACACTGAGAGACATGGAAGATGGGAAAAGCAAATAAGTCAGAAGTGTTATATATATACATATATCTTCACCCTCTCACCCCCATTCCCAGGTGGCCACATTGAGTCTGGATGACCTGTAAATCAGAAATAAAATTTCCAAAGTACAACTAGGTTTTTTCTCAGCTGTATCCACCTCTTCTGCTTATCCTGGAGGCTAAACATGGTTTACCACTGCTCTACACCATCCACAGCCTTTCAAAACGCAGCTGGAAAATCACTAGAAATGTTGGATAAGATCCAACTCAATAGACACTAATCAAATCTTTATTGCACCAGCATTTGCCTTGTAGAAAATCCACATCGATCTTTCACAGAATCAGTGTCTTTCACATTGAAAGGGACCTCAAAAGGCCTTCAAGTCCAACCTCCTGCAAAAAGCAGGGTCAGCTATAAGGTCAGATTAGCTTGCTCAGAGCTTTAGCCAGCTGGGTCTTGAAAACTTTCAGTTACGGAGACCACAGAGCTGCTCTGGAAAACCCATTCCAGTGTCTGACTGTCCTCATTTTTTTCTTTACATTTAGATGGACCTTCTCTTGTTTCAGTTTACAGCCCCTGTCTCTCATTATCCCACCATGCACCATTGACATTACTGATCTTCTTGTAGGTACAGGCAGGTGACCTACCTCCCCTTGAAACCTCTTCTTCTCCAGCCTGAACAAGCCCCACTGCCTCAGCCTGACCTCCCAGGGCAGGAGCTCCTGTCCTCAACCAATGTGAGGCCTTCTGCTGAACTCACTGCAGTTCATTAATATTAGTCTTGTACTACAGGAACCAAAACCAATGCTAAGCATGGGATATTCGCGTCCCTTAAGGAACTGACTATATTCTGCTTGACACAGCCCAGGACACTGTTACACTCAAGTGCACATTTGTTAAGAGCTATGTCTGGAGAATGCTTAATTTTTTTTATGGGCCAGCTATCCAGGCTGAACCTACAAACCCTTAGACTTTTTCACTATGAATATTTGAAAACATTTGTGCAATCCTCAGCTATGCAGCTTTTTTATCAGACAGCTTAAAAGGCAGAACCTGAGAACAGTAGAGTTGAACTCACACACCTCAAAGTGCATGAAAATGCTATTTTCTCTGAAACATTCACATTTTATGATACAGCCAACTTCTGCAGCTTAGGTCTCCATGGAAACTTTAAAATTGAGTTTTAGAGACTGTTTATGTGAGCATATTTTTACAGAAAAACAAGTTGTTATTTTGCTGTTGATTTTAAAATTGTTTTCAAAATAATTCTGCCCTTTCATTTAGATTTAGCTCATTTGCAATACTCGAAAATACAGTTCATTAAGTGCAGAACTTTGTTTATAGGTCTCACACAAAGTTATTGTACATTAAGCATGAATTTTTCTTTATATTACCAAAGCAGCTAAAGTTTTAGGACTCCATTATGTTGGGCACCATGCAAAACTGAATAAAAAGAAAAAAGTCTCTGTTCCGGCAGTAACAATACAGCTTCTGTGCACTGAAGCCTGCAGTGCGTTGATGTATGTCAATACAAATTTGACCAATAAAAGGTGATTCTGAATTTCACCACCTTATCTTCAGTCTGTAGAACTATTTAAAAGCAATACATACGGATACACCACATTTCACTACATTTTTTGTCTTTAAAGCAACCACTAGACATGCTGGTTTAAAGAAAAATACCATTCAACAAGAAACTGTCTTGCTGTGGATAAGCTATCTTCATAGCTCACCCATGAATTGGCAAACACTGAACCTAACTGGGCATGTATTCTTTATTTATGGAACCTTACATTCTGCAGAAACAAAGGCACATCTTTTGAAAGCATCCTACACACTATCCACTACAACATGAAATTTTCAAGCTCTGCTTATACTCACAAACCATGAGATTATGATTCACAACACAATTAAAAGCCAAGGACTTCTGTCATGCCACAAAGAAATACACTGATTGCAACAGACATGTAATGGTTATGCAGATCTAATTTCCTTATTTGAATACGAAATCTGTTTCACTGAAGCATAGGACCCAATGGCCATGAAAAAAAGCAAACTGAAAACAATAAATAATAATAAAAAAAATTAATCCTTGTTCAGTGCTTTGATACATTTTGTTTTGCTTGAAACATATCACAGCACCAGTTACAGCTCGGATTAAAATGGTTATCTTTGAACATTAACAGGGAGCAAATGCAAGCAGTTAGACTTGTAAGATTATGAGAAAAAAATGGCAATGTTATATGTAAATAAAGAGAGTATGTGCATTTATATACCATTTCAAAGAATTTCTATAAACAGGTTAGAAAACGGTTGAGGAAAGTAAACAGCCTTCCTAAAACAAAATAAAGACAGAACTCCCAAGATCTGAAAGCTTGGCTTCAAACAGCAGAAAAAACTCCAGAGGTTTAAATCTAGAGCTAGTATCTGATTGCACAGCAGTTTTCTCAGCAGTCAGTTACATATATATAGCAAATACACACATCAGTACCCCAAAGCAGAAATACCTTTCTTTTGCATTAAGATGATTTGATTCTAGTTTAGATGGCAATGAATTTTTTATGAGCACCAATCTCACCACTTAAACAGGCTGTACACATTTAAACTCTGCTGTCTTCCCACTGAAAATAAGGAAATAACTAATGCTGGAGAGATTAATTTAAGAAGGTCAACAAGGGATTTTTGTGCTGTAACCTCCCCTGTATTAGCAAAGTAACAATGTGTTCCAAATCTGCAGGCTTAAGGCAGGCATTTAAAGGAAACATGACAACAAACTGTTCTATTCTCACAAGTGACCCCTATTTCCTCAGTATTAGCAGGAAAACGTTACCAGTCAGATGTTGCCAGTCTAGACAGATTGCTTGTTCTATGATTTGTAAACACACTATCAAAAAAAGAACCAGCCACATGGCATATTCTTGTGGTAAAGCTACATCAAATGCTCATAGTTCTCAGTACAGCTTCACTTTCAGACATCTTTACAAATGTTCTCTACTTAAATACCTGTTACTATGATTTCTAAAGCAAATAATGAGAGACAATAAGAGAATGTTGCCCCATAATTCACCAGCTCAAGTGTATCACATTCCAGAACACTGTTAATGGATGTTCGCTAAAAACTTGAATCTGAAATGACTTCATTTGCAGCTCAAGGCTCACTGACTTCATAAATCCAAGATCAGAAGCAAAACATTACCCTCATACCTAGTGGTGAAATGCAGAGAAACGTGGCACAACATGTCATATGTTACCGGAATAAAGACAATAAAGCCTTAAAAGTATATCTTAATCAGAGAATAGCTGAATGATAGATGTGCCAACATGACTTAGCAGTACAAGCTGTTCCACAGTAAGTTGGCCCCTGTATTTTAACTCTGCCATGCACTTACGAAAAAATGCCCAAATTTCTAACTGTAAAATAAGTAGCAGTGAGGAAAGGGGGAGAGAAAAGGAAGACTGAGTACTATAAAAAGATTTCAGATAAAGATCAAAGCATTAGCACTAACAAAAATAAATCAAACAAAACAATGTTATGATGTTATATTGAAGCTTATCTTCATGTCCCCTAGACATGCTGACAACATGGGGGAAGGAGAAGAAAAACATTTTCAAACACTAGCTTTATGCTGTGGAACCTAACTTTTATGAACACATCCTACATTATTTTAGATATTTGCACCTGTATTTTAACTGAAAGGTGGCACTACACATTTCTTGGAAAGAGTAAGAAGTTACTTAGGAAACAGTAATTTTAAATTCTATTTCATGAGGTATCACAGGAGCTAAAAGACAACAATAAAGTTTTAAAAGACAGACAGCATGCTGGAATCTATCAGCAGGTATTTACAGCTAAAGAAACAACATACACCAGAAGCTGGAGCTTGCAGTAATAGTGAGCTTAGTCTGCCACCACGGTTAAACATTTTACAGCACAGCATTATCAGAGCACAGATCCTTTAAAGCTGAATTATGATCTTAATTATTATCCTAGTCACTGACTGAGGTAATAGCACAGATAGAAGCAGATTTGCTGTAACTTTCCCCAACAATGGAAATAAAACTTGAAGACAGCAGGAGGGACTGGTAAAAGTGAAGGGAAACAAAAGTATTTAAGAAAATTCCCTCCTTCCAACAACACCTGGGCTCTTATGTATTCATCACCATTCAGGGGTTTACAAACAACAAATCTATATTCTTTTGTGCAGACCCTAAAATGCCTTTTGCCAGTAGCCAGCACAACTGCAACGTGTTCTTGACAAGGTGATCTGTAAACTCACAAGAATACCACTAGTGTTGAACATATCTCATTACCTAAATCTGTCATAAATACGTCCTGGCTGGCACACATATCCCTATTCTAACCCTGCATTCATTTCTGAATGTAACTAATCATTTGAGCTCCACCTGCTACAAAACAGGTCACCCCTTGCAGTGCTTTCATCATTGCAATTAAAAACAATTATTTCTCCTGTTACTTTTCAATTTTTACAATACAAACAGTAAGAGTGTTATTTGTTAAAGCATATGAGAAACCTAATTAATACCACAGGTTCCTCTTGCTTGGGATGGTTTGTCTGCTTTAAAAAAGCACCTATCTACACAAAATGACATCAAAGTTCTACATAAGCTAGCACCCTGACCCCAACCACAGGAAGTAGAAGATATTTGAGAAATAATCTTAATAAACAGTAGATAGGTAAATACATTTGTTTCACTGAATATGAGAGGAACTGAGCCCCAGCATGAATTGCAACTAATTTCTAACACATCTTCACACCTGGGAATAACACATCTGTACTCATTGATTTGAGAGCATATGAACCATATAATTAAAAACAGACTCTGTCTCCCCAACACAACACAAAACCAAACCCTTTCAGAATAATTTTCTTGATAGACTATGCTTGGGTCTTTTTTTAGAAACTCATTCCTACCATATCTATCTCATTTTACTTATCCACAGATGTAGCTATTTTGCTGCAAATTCACATGCAGCAGCTCCCCTACAAGTGCTGAGTAGGACAGTCTGGGCAGTCAGGCCAATGCAAATTGGCTTGCTGAATTGCCAACTCCTCAAAAATACTTGGAATGCTACCCTGAAGTAAAATGTTATTCTCTTGCAATTCAAGAACAGTCAGTATTTAAAGAGCAATTTATCAAAAATGTCTCATCAATGACAGCAAATTACACACCATTAAAAAAAAGTCATATTAAATGAATTATTTGTAGAAAGACATATCATTAAAACATCTAGAACCTCTTAAGGCCAGGACAAACTCTTCTGATCACCTGGCAAGGAAGGGCAATATAAATCTATAGAAAATACATTTATTACAGAAACTACCACAAGGCCAAAACATTTGGAGGACGCAGCTGTGCCAAACATTCTTTCATACACATTCTTCCCGCTACATAAATCATATCTGCTTGTACTACTGCCATTGACAGGTACGTAAAACTGTAGTACCAAAAAATTACTTATTTGTGAGAGATAAATAAAATATATTTTTGGTATTGGTATCTGAAAGCTAAGAAAATATTAAATATTAATAGGTATAAGGGAGAAAGAGGACAGATCTACAGAAATATTTGTAACACACCAGCCCACTGATTTTGTAATTTCTCATTGGTCATAGTATATTCCTGTGAAGAGTTTCTAAATCCAGAAGAATTTTCAGGTCAAAACTAGACTCTGGGAAAAAAAAAAAAATCCTCCTCACACCATAAGGTAAGTAGCCTGAATACTCATGGGGTATGTTTGATTATTGTAAGTTGAGTAATTTATGGGTCAGGCTATTAGCTACACTGTGTGTCTTTTACTTTTGGAACTGTTTCGCTTTGTAAAACAAATGAAAATGTAGTTAATAGGGCGCAGTGACTGACTGGTCCAGCACTTCAGTGCTCTTCCTTCTGATGTGGAGGAATTCCACAGCAGACAGTTCAAGTCAATAATCTCTTTTTTATTTTCTTGAGGTACATCCTTCACATTTCCAGTCTGACTGGGATCAAGAAACAACTTTTTTTGCTAATCTCCTGATGACTCCTACTCCAGAATTTCTCCTTGTCTAGGATCCAAGCAGAGGAGCTCTCTAACTTTTACTACTTCACTACTCCTGCCAAGAAAAGGCTGACTGACTATATATGTCCTGACTATATTCCTGCACATTGGAATCTTTCTGCTCACAATGAATAACTGGAAAAAGTGAGGCACATTTTCTGAAGGGAAGATTTTGAAGTTTCTGGAACTTCAGGCT
The DNA here is from genome assembly GCF_000699245.1 of Pterocles gutturalis. NCBI lineage: Eukaryota > Metazoa > Chordata > Aves > Pterocliformes > Pteroclidae > Pterocles > Pterocles gutturalis. The sequence goes on along the minus strand of NW_010130544.1, from coordinate 59,794 downwards.
TCTATTTTAAGCTGCTTTTTATAACCCTGTATTTACCTCCAATCACACCAAATACATTCTGGCCCACAAGGGCAAATTACCAAGTGTTTTGTCTTAAACAAAGACAATAATGAAATATATATTGAGTATGTACATACACACACACATATCTCAATATAAAGAATGACATACACATTTTTTTAAAAATTAGCAACCACATTCACAAACGTACATACCAAGTTACCCCTCTAAAGAGATATTTTTATTCCAAATGAATAAATGATTGTTAACAGAGCAGTGTCTGCTTTCTTGCCAAACTGATCTTCAGGTTTCCTTCAAGATGTTTCAGCCCTCCTCTTAAAATCAGGACTACCTCCTGAATGAGCAGGAAGAAAATAAAACCAGGTTTGTTTTGTTTTATCTTGCTTCTAAAGAGGGGAAAAACAGAGTAATAAGTGACTAAACTAGAATCAAATACTTTAAAAGCCAAAAGAGTCAAGATATTTAATCTCTCCTGTATCTATGAGGTATAAATATCTACATACATGCATTGATTTTGTGCAATTCTCTGTAGCACAGTTTTAATACTGTGCAAGATGAGATTTTTTTGTGCACACTCCACAGAAAATTGAAAATAACACCGAGCTACCCTACACCATGATCCAGTAAAAGTGCAGATTATGCTTTTGTGGAAATATTGTAAAGGAAAAGTAGCCTTGAGCTAGTTCATTGCTTCTGGTTCCCATGGGTTGCCTCCTCTACCAGAAACCCCGCTAGCTTCTTTAGCTCAAATCCCTGCCCTGTGTAGCAGGCATATTCGCATGGAGAAAGTCAGGATCCAAGACTACTTCAAGACAAAAAGCATGAGGACAACGGCTTGTGAACATGATACTGCTCCTATCTGTCTATAGAGGGCCTCATCTGCTCGGTCTTCCTGGTCAGGTGGCCTGTAGCAGACCTCCACTATAATGTCCGCTGTCCCTACCCTCCCTTTAATCCTGACCCATAAGCTCTCAGTCAGCTCCTCATCCATCCCCAGGCAGAGCTCCATGCACTGCAGCTGGGCATTGACACAGAGGGTGACGTCCCCTCCTCATCTCCCCTGCCTGTCCCTCCTAAAGGCCTGTATCCTTCCTTTCCAACACTCCAGTCATAGGATCCATCTCAACACATCTCCCTGGTGCCAGTGAGATCACAGCCCTGCAGGTGTCTGCACATCTCTAACTCCTCTTGTTTGTTTCCCATGCTACCTGTGTTTGCATAGAGGCACTGAAGTTGGGTCTCCCATGAAGCTGACTTACTGGCTGGAATTTCTTTGTGATGCTCTTCAGGTGCTCTCCTGCTGACCTGTCATCCTTTTCCAGGCTCTCGGTATCCGTTCCTGGCACTGGCATCAAACTGGTACGAGTGGGATGGATTGATGTTTCCCTTCCCCAGAAACTTTAGGTTAAAGCCCTCTTCAGCAGTCCTGCTTAATGTCTTGATTAACAATCTGGATGATGGGACACATGTACTATGAGCAAGTTTGCTGATGACACAAAACTGTGAGGAGTGCCTGATACACCAGAGGGTCACGATGCTATCCAGAGACACCTCAACAGGCTGGACAAACAGGCTGACAGGAGCCTCCTGAAGTTCAACAAGGGCAAATGCAGAGTCCTGCACCTGGGGAGGAACAACCCCAGGCACCTGTACATGCTGGGGGCTACACAGCCAGAAAGCAGCTTGGCAGGAAAGGACCAAGGGGTCCTGGTGGACTCCAAGTTGAACATGAGCCACTAATGTGCCCTTGTGGCAAGGGAGGCCAATGGGCTGCATTAGATAAATTATTGTCAGTAGAATGAGAGAGGTGATCCTTCTCCTCAGCACTGGCGACACCACATCTGGTGCACTGTGTCCCATGCTGGGCTCCCCAGTACAAGAGAGACATGAACGTTCTGGAGAGAGTTCAAGAATGGCCATGAAGATGATCAAGGGACAGTAG
>NW_010130544.1:0-57815 GCF_000699245.1 Pterocles gutturalis | reverse complement strand
CCTGGAGAAGAGAAGGCTCAGAGGGGATGTTATGAATATATACCTGAAGGGAGGGTGCAAAGACGATGGAGCCAGGCTCTTTTCAGTGCTGCCCAGTGACGTGACCAGAGGCAATGGACACAAACTTAAGCACATGAGGTTCCCTCTGCGTATCAGGAAACAATGTCTTTATTGTGAGGGTGTTTGAGCACTGGCACACCTTACCCACGAAGGTTGTGGAGTCTCCACCCTCAGAGACATTTAAAAGCAATCTGGACATGGTCCTGGGCAACCAGCTACAGGGGGTTATATCAGGTGACTTCTGGAGTTCTCTTCCAACCTCAACTATTCTGTGATTTTTTGATTACATGTAAGTACAACATAAAGGCAGACAGACAGACAGCTGGGTCATTTGGGTCTTTACGGAAATACAGTTCTTTACCCATTCTTTTCCACCTTTCACCTCTGTGAGACAACAACTGCCATGCTACACCACTTTACCACTTGTCATTACTTGCCCTGAAGTTCCAAATGACTATAATCTACAAACTGTTCCTCCTAACAATATGCAACACATTCTTCATTAGCCAGATGCCCATCCATACACCACACATCCATACTTTCTTAGTAACTTCCATAGCATTGCACTGAGTACACACCCTACGGCTTCATAAATAAAAAAATATAAAATGTAAGAAAGCTCCATCTCCTTTGTGGTCTAGTGTTCAACATTGTTTAGAAGCAACAAAGAATTTAATTATTCGAGTCTCCTGCATTTAGAGTGCTGATGTCTGGAGCATTGATCCTAAATAAACTAGATATTGAAACTCATGTGTAATCCACTTACATGCTTAAAGTAATATTGAATCTTTGAGCTCTTGTTCAAGAGAGGCCACAGGGATATCTCTGAAGAAAGATATCTTGGGTTCTCAACGGTGAGCCTTCTTGGTAATGGAAATGTATTATCAGCTTGATTCAAGAGGTATCCAAGCCCTTCTTTGCTGTTGTACTGACTCTTAGCTGTTGACAATAGTCAATTGTGTAAACTTTATTTAGAGAGATGACTGAAAGTCAGGTTCTTTGAGCTCTATTAGAAAAGAACAGATCTCAGGTTTGAAGATGCTGACAAAGGTTGCAAAAAATGCCTTTAAACATTCTCTTACTGCACCAAAATCTCTTAAGATTTTCATAGAATAAATAAGGGAAGAGGAGAGTATTTGTTCCTTAAAGGGAGAAAAACTGATACTACGGCGCTTTTTTCTGTGAGGAGAATAAAAAAACTAAAAAAATAATTTTGAACACAAAGTAGCAAATATTTTGACCAACAAAATGTGGATTTCAGCTTTCGGCAAGTAATTTAACTGATTTAAAGCAACAGCAGAACTGAAAGAAGAAAGGTATAAAAATAGTTATGATGTGTATGAATGTCACTACCAGGTGAGGTTGAGAGTACAAAAAAGGAAGGGTAACCTTATTCTTTGATATGCTCTGGAGTTTACACAATCGTTAAGCATATACCCAAAAGCTCACAAAACAGAAGATGCAGTTTGCTTTCACTGGCCTTGGATAGGCTGTTAGCCTATTCTTTGTGCTGCTTAAGAATCTCTGCTCGTTTGAGGGCAATATAATAGTTACAAACAAGGTTGTTCAAGGTGACAGGAAAACGAGGATTAACATGCCAAGTTATCTCTGCTCCTCACACAGATGGGGCCAGAGGCATCAACCATTTGTGACAAGACATTCATATCATATTGACACAGACACAAAGTATATATCAATGAAAGAAAATCTTACCGCACTCCATCTTACTGGAGTGCTGCCTTGAAATTGTCCCGTTAATAGCATTGCTATTTGGAAAAAATATAACATTAAGAAAATAGTTTAGAAAAGACACTGCTACACAAGAACTGTGTGTCACATTGTAAATTTAAGAAAAATAATTTCTACAGAAGTATGTTGGCATAACACAGAGGCACAAACTCTGCATAAATGTAGAGGTCAGCAAAGCAACGAGGACTTTGGGCAGGAGATGATGCAGTAGTCTTATGCATACTTATCAATGCCAAGAACAGGGTTTGCAGTCTGAATGGAACAAATGTAGGCAGCAGGCTTCATACACTCCATTCCCCTTTTCATAACACACCACCTAGCATGGCTGGTGTTTTCAAAATTATCTTAAAAAACCTGGCAAGATCTCTGGATAGCAATGCACTACAAATATAAATATTTCAGAGGACATTGGGATATTTAATTTTTTGAACAGTCATCTGGTAAATATTTTCTTTGAGGTTTTGTTTTTGTTTTTTTTTTTGTAAAAGCAGAACATCCTGGTGGCAAGAAAGATAAGTTAACAGTCTCAACAGTCTCTCAGTGAATAATGCACATTGTCGGGAAAACAGCTAAGTTGTTACTTTGTCCCTTGCAACTTGTTAAACTGATTCTATTAAGAGCTGATAAGTGAGATCTTTCCAGGATCTGATAAAAAAAAATCAATATATTTTTGATTAAAGGATTGGTGTTCTTAGAGCTCGAGTGTAAATGGGCCCTCTGATGACACTAAGGTCATCACTGCTGCAACAAACTGCTGTATTCAGTAAATCATCTGAGTACATGTGGAGGGAAAAGCATGTACTATCATCAAATGTCTTTTATTTCTCAAAAAATCTGCCACAACAAAACTGGTAGTTGTGTAATCTGTTGAAGTACATCCTATTGACTTTGTAAGTGTGATACAACTGCAGGAAATGATACAACTGCATTTAATTAATTTTTGTGCAGCAAACATTCATCACCACACTCTTCAGTACTCTACATGTATCTTCATACTCCAACCTTACAGAACAGAAGCTACTGATAATTTCTGAGTAATAGAAAAATCTGAAAAACTTCACAAATCTCATAAATGACCACACATTACAATAGATTTATAAAGCAGCTAATAAAAAGCATCAGAACACAGAATCGTTGCACTCCACTGAAACACTGAAAGCCCACATTTCCAGTCCTCCTTTGGAGGTCTAACAATGCCCTATCTTTTACCTAAAGTTTAAAGTTAGTTATTTTCTCATAAGTGCACCTCACAGAAAATCAACTGCATTCAGGAGTCTATAATCCCTTTTAAATCTGAAATTATTTTTGTAATGTGATTGTAATGCCTGAAATCAGTTAACTCCCAAAGTAAAAAAAATACATAAGTACAGCTGAGTTACTCTGTTTTACAGGATTTTCCCCCATTCAAACTATGATCTGGTAATATCCATCTTACATGCACTATTCAATATACACTATTTTATGATCTACATGATCAGGTCAGTTTGAAACAGGTGTTAGCTTTTGAAGAAAATCTTCTGATCATCTCCACATATCACATTTTGATTCACAACTCAGAACTCAGCTAGTGAACTGGATTACTTCTGCATAAAATTAAACTGGAACATATGTTCTTTCCACTCAGTCCACACAACTACAAAATTAGTCCAAAATACAATCCTTAAAACATTTACACATGTTAACATTGGGTTCTTAGCATGAATTACTGCTCTACAAATCCACTCCTAATGGCTAGCACTATTTGCTGAAGTAAACAGCAGTCTTGGACTTTCAAAATGTTCGTCTAGTTATAACAAAATCGGATGATACAAAAAGAAACCATCAAAGTTCAGTACTAAACTGGTAAGTCCTTCTGATTTTGCTGTTCTCAAACATTTGTTGAGCATGCCAGATTCAAAGAACAGATTTTATAAAAGCACTTCTTAACCACACTAATTAACTACCATCTGGACTCTCAAATCTAGAGAATGTTTGAGATAATATAGTTCAGAAACAGACTACGATATTAACAACAATGACAAAATCATATTTTATGATTACATCTATCTTAATACAGCAGAACTGATGTTATTGTGGACATCAACACAATTACAAAAACTTGTTTTTAATAGCAATTTCCAGCAACAAAAAGAGCCTGGAGAAAAGTACAGTCCTATACTGTCCCAAACAAATGGCAAGTGATCACAAAAGAACATTTAGCTCTAGCTCATTAAAGTTGACAGAAAAAATCCGCGTTGCATAAAGTGGGCACTGATCACGCTAAATTAGGTGCAAGTGATGGACCACAACTGCCACCAATCTAGAGAAATCTTTAGTTAGTAAGTCTGAAGGTCAAAAAGAACCCCAAGCAGCACACTGGGTTTGTCACTATCTGACATCAGACTTCTCTCGGCAAGTCCCTAATTCATTTCAACATTACATTCTCTCACACCTCACCTGAAGAACATAATATTATCTAATTCTTAGTACATGTTGGGAAAATTATGAGCATTTATCCATGCTTTTAAGATGAAAAATCACTTAATTGAGAATAATGTAGTTATAAATTCACCTGGTTTACCTTTTATTCTAAGCACTAAAGGACTACTAAGACACATTATCAAAACCACAATAATGGTTTAATAGTTTTATGGCTTTATTTTCCATCTCTTACTTATTTTAAAAGGTGCTATCCTAGAAATGGACTAGCAGGTCACACAACTGGAGCACCAACTTAGATGTTCAACTAGAAGAATATTCCTTGAACATGTACACTGCTTACCACAATATAATAACAAAAGAGACACACAGACCATGCTTTCTTTTTTAACAAAAAAATTTTAATAGATACTGAAGCAACAGTAGTAAATTTGTATATACATGTTTCACTTTGATATACCTACTCTAAATTCTTCACAAATATTGTAAGAGCAAAATCAGAGTGTTTTCCCTTATGGATTCCACTCTAAGGGAGTAATGTCAAGAAATCAGATAACTAATATTGAATATCTATACCCTTTATGAATTCAACCCCAACACTTTCTGAACTTGAAGGCTCAAACTTTATTGAGATCTAAAGTAGTGGAACAGAAAACAAAAAAGAAATAGGATGGATTCAGCTCAAAATTACTTCAGGGTATGCTGAGTAGCTCTTTAATCAATACATTCTATGGCTTCCAAAGAACTATCCAACATGCCCTAAAGAAGACACAGAAATTTCACCAGCTGAATCGCTTTCTAGGTTTCCCTGACGATAACTGGGTCTCTGTAGACTGTAACAGGAGCCTGGAGATGCAATTCACAAAAAGATCTTAAGTTTAGATGTCTTTGGAGCTGGATTCCAATCCTAAAGTCCATTTATTCATCATGAAACCTTCTAAAATTAAACAAAAAGGAAATGCATTGGCATATGTCTTAATCTTGGCATCTTACTCACGACTACAGAAAGATACCTTCACCTATACAGATTCCAGAGCCTGATGGTGTCCTCCCCTGCCCTGAAGATATACTTGCATGTTCTTTCAGGACCGATTCTTTTCTAATGAAGCACAACTAATCAGAGAAAGAAAAGGTAATGAAAAGGAGCAAATGATAAATTTAAATATAAAGCATGCAGTGACCACTTCGGATTTTAATTTTTTTTTTTTTTTTTTTTTAACACAAGAGTGTGGTGTAGGTACAGAATAGATTCATCTTAATAGGTTGAGCTTTTCTTTAAGAAAACGAAGACCCATACTCAGTTTCTTGCTCTGCCTTGCTTATTCAAGCTTACATTTCCTGTCTTCCAGGGAGTGTGGACTGTCTCTTAAGCTACAGTAATTTTCACTAAGATGTTGCATAAAATGTAAAAGGAATTACAATTATTACTATTCTCCTTTTCCTCCTCTCGTTGTCTTTAGAAAGACCAACTGTGGCTAACACTGCATCGTGTTAGAATCCAGCCCTGCCAAGAATAACTCAACTTAGTTCCTGTGGCAAAACACATGGGTCATAAGAATTAGAGAAAAGTTGTGCGCTGACACTTAGGATCACAGTTTTCAATCTGATACCTAAACTTTTATCTACTTTCTATCCCTATATTCTTTTAGTCTGTTCTTAGCATGTAATGATGTTCTATTTTCTTATGAGACACTCAATTCTAGTCCCACTAAGCCAAATGCCAGAACTGTTAACACACTGTGCTTTCTGCTTATAACTCGGTTTGTCTCAGTTGCTAGGGCACGCTTTTTTTCAGAGAGAGTCTATAACTACAGCAACAACAAGAAGTTTCATCACTTTTCATTGTTCAATTACTATATTCTAAGTCTGACCAGTTCTTAACGTTGCCTGAGAAAACTACAACTTTACAATGGCCTAAGAACAACCTTATTCTTGCACTTCCATATAAAGCTCAGCTATTCAGCCATACCTTCCCCATATTACCATGTACCTTCTTTTTTCCCCTTTTTCCCAAAGCACCAGATGGTAACATGTTATGCACGTTATAGTTCACATACTTACAAAATAAAGTTAACAGAAAAATCAAAACCTTTCAAAGTATTCAACATTACAGCTGATCAGAAAAATCAATGATTGCAACTTTGCCAAGCGACTATTACAAAATCAGATTGTTTTATTAGTAAAAATTACATCCTCTTATCAATATTGTATAAATACTCAAAATTTAATGAAAATGTTCTGTAAAAACTCTGCAGCAATATACAGATAGATTTATACTCATACATTAAAAATAAGCTCACTAAGAAAAATGCCACAAAATATCATTTATATGCTGTGGTTCCTTGCAGGCCAGTAACACGAAGAAGGCAGGTGAGCTGTGAACTGGAACCTGCTGTATTTCTTTCTGAATGTTGCTAACTGTTTTGTATCAGAGCATCCTACCTGGAAGATACTTTTTTCTTGCACTAGTCTGGAGCTGGATTAGGAAGGCAGATGACATACTCAAGCTTCCTAAAGCTTTACTATTCCTCCACCTCAGTGTCTACAATTGCAATTCAGTTTAACTATGATACTTGAACAAATGTTTCTCTTCAAACAGCTGGATGTATGAAACAGATAACATAAAGCAAAAAAAAGGCTATGAAAAAAGATATGCAATCCATTTAAAAAATTAACCAGTTAATGTTGCTTCTAGTTTTCCAACAGTCTTTTAAAGCTGCTATTTCAATTGCATAAACCTGAGATTACAAAAAAATGAAATAGATATATAGAGAGGTCTTACATTTGCAGGACCACCTGATAAGAAGCCAAGTTCATCTTAAGAAAAATATCAGAATAGAAATTCTATAATTAGATTTCAATTCTGCTATTTTTACTCTCTCCAAATTAACTCTTTGTTTAAGAGGCTACCGAGATTACTTGCTTTATGCCAATTTACATCAGATGGACAACGGACACTATATTAGAAGCTACATAAAGCCACACTTGGAGCAATTGTACCTTTGAGCTTTGTACTTAACATTACGCATTCAAACCATCTCATTAAAACAAGGAAGATTACCCACCTGAGGAAAGCTTGGTGCTCACATACATAGTATTTGCAAAACTGAAACTTGAGCTAAAAAGCAACCAAGTCCAAAGAAACAAAACCCAAAAATTCTAATACCATAAGCAGTGAATTAAAGAAACACATTTTTAAGTCATGTATATTCATATACTTCTTAATCAAAGATCTTTCTGTTTCAGGAAATAAATTATCATGTATAGTTCCTTAAGTTTGTCATTGCTATTAACAACATCCATTTATTATTTTCATTGCATTTTTCTACTGGACCACAAGATGACGACCTAGGAAACCAACAGACAAATGACACAGCTAGGTTGTGACAGACCTTAAGGTGTTGACACACAGCACTTGACCTGCACTTCCATCAGAAATGAGTAGAGGAGTCCGCGTCTCCAGGCTCCACAGCTCCCTTATTGCCAGTAGGCTTCAGCATCATTACAGAGTGTGAACCGCAGTCACTGGGGAGCATGCTTTCTCCTCTTACACATTATCCTTCTGAGGGAGGCTATTTCATGCATGTATCAGCCAGCGCCTAAAGACCTCTGCAATATCCAGCCCATTTGTACTGAATGAAAAATATACCTCATACCATACTGTTGTGCACCAAGACCGATGAGCTCTGGTTTAACTCTGTGGAAACATGGTTATATTGCTTCCAGGTCTAGCGCAGCAAGACCATACAAATCTCCAGCTTGGACACCTCTGCATTACAGGTCATTCTGTGATACAGATATACCTTGTATTTAATTCGTTCTTGCGAAAACTCTCTTGGTTTCAGCTTTTACAACTTACTAAGAGGTTTCTGTTTCTTTGGAGAGTTTTTTTCTGTGTTTTTTTGTTGTGGTGGTGGTGTATGCTTGTTTGTTTTGCAGATGGTTGCAAACTACCTTCACAAAGCCTTGCAAAGTTCATCTTGTCATTCCTCGCATGCCCTAGAAGGCATTTTGGATTCATGGCAACACACTTCTTCAAGGTTTACCAGTAATGGGATGAGGAAGTTCACATGTAATAAAGCAACTACAAACAGACACTAGAGTCAGGAATCAATAACTAAAGGTCAGATCACAGCAAGCATGTGACAAACAGCTCTAGAATTTGTGCTTTCATGTGAACATGAAATCCAATCCATTTGCTTTCATAGCACCACTGCTGCCATAACCTTATTTTCAGCAATCCATAACACCCAAATTGTTTTCTGTCAAGGTCTGAAGCTTTCTCCTAAATCTATCACCTGCTGTGCCATTCACTGGAGTAAACACAAAAGATCTGCCCTGATGTACATTGAATTCTCAGAAATAACAGTAAACTGCATTTTGGTGACTAATGACCAAAGTGCAGGCCAGAATGATGTGTCAGTACTTAGCAGTTAATACTGTAACAATAGTTGCTTATATATTACTTCATCAACAATAAAAAACAATTTACTCAGTATAACATTCCTTCACAGCACCAGTCAGTTGTCTTGCCCAACTACGAAGCACAGACTGAATTTTCTCAAATTCAGCCCAAATTTCTATTGCCATATGTAAGACAAGAACTAATACAGCCATGGCTTTGTACACATTTTGAGTAACACTTTTTACCCCAATAACAGGCTTAGAGCAACAGCTTATATTCTTTGTGTATTTGTGAGCTGTCTTATCTAAAGTATTTTTTGGTTTGGAGTCTAGTTTTCTTTTCTTTAGTGGCCAGTCTGAAAGAAGATGATGTTTGTTGCCTCCAGAACACGTTCCTTCTGTTGTGAGGAGAGCAGAGAAGAATACAGCGTCCAACAACCAGCAGCAAATTATGAATGGGATCCTTCCGACCAGAAGGTGATCTCCCATTGTATTGGGTTTGCACGGCAGGGTTTTGTTAGCAGGGGCAGCTACAGGGGTGGTTTTCTGTAAGAAGATGCCAGAAGCTTCTCCCATGTCCGACAGAGCCAACGCCAGCCAGCTCCAAGATTGAACTGCTGCTGGCCAAGGCTGAGTGATGGTGGCAGTGCCTCTGGGATAACATATTTAAGAAGGGAAAAAAGTTGCTCTGCAACAGCAACTGCAGCCTGACAGAGGAGTGAGAATATGTAAGATAAATAACTCTGCAGACACCCAGGTAAGTGAAGGAAGGGAGGAGGTGCTCCCGGCACTGGAGCAGAGGTTCCTCTGCACCCCGTGGTGAGGCAGCTGTGCCTCTGCAGCCATGGAGGGTAATGAGGGAACAGCGATACACCTGCAGCCCATGCAGGACCCCACGCTGGAGCAGGCAGATGCCTGAAGGAGGCTGTGACACTGGGGGAATCCCTCACTGGAGCAGGCTCCTGGCAGGACCTGTGCCCCAAAGGAGAGAGGAGCCCAGGCTGGAGCAGGTTTGCTGGCAGGACTTGTGACCCCATGGGGGAGCCACACTGGAGCAGTCTGTGCCTGAAGGACTGCACCCTGTGGAAGGGACCCACACCGCAGTAATTTGTGAAGCACTGCAGTCCATGGGAGGGACCCCACACTGGAGCAGGGGAAGAGTGTGAGGAGTCCTCCCCATGAGGAGGAAGGAGTGTCAGATACTGTGTGTGATGAACTGACCACAACCTCCATTCCGACTCGGGAGTAAAGTTCAGCTTGGGAAGGGGGAAAAGAAGGAAGAGGGGAAAGGGGGGGTGAGGGGGTAGGTGTTTCAAGATTTAGTTTTACTTCTCATTACCCTTCTCTGATTTTATTGGTAATACATTACATTAATTTTCCCCAAGTCACGTCTGTTTTGCCCATGACAGAATTAGTGAATCATCTCTCCCTGTCCTCATCTTGACCCATGAACTTTTTGTTACACTTTCTCTCCTCTTTCCAGTTGAGGAGGGGAGCGATAGAGCAGCTTGGTGGGCACCTAGCATCCACCCAGGGTCAATCCACCATACCCATCACCACTACACAAGAATTATTGGTTCAATCTTCCTGGCATATTCCTCAAACAGAACTTAAAAGGTTCTTGCACTAACTCTGCTCTCCTCCTGTGCTCATCTTTATTAAATGCACCATGGATCCACCACTGTTCATTCCCGTGTTCTCTCTCTTGGCCAGAAATGTGCTGGGAGTAGAAATAACTACTGAATATTTAAAAATTCAAAGGTTATCAGGGCTCTCAAAGAATTTAAGCTCTAGGCCAAACAGAAAAAGAATAGTTCTGGGATCAGCTCACAGCTGAAAAAAGAGGCCCAACAAACCCTAAGTGGATGTGAGATGGAGTTTGACCGTTTCACTGAAGAACAAGCACCTCCCCTTTGAAGTGCAGGCTCCTTTTATAAAAGGACACTTAATTCATTGACTAAGGGCAGCCTTCCAGTCTCATATCCCTAGGAGAATTAATCTCATAAATATTACAGAGCAAGCAACAGTTCTAAGTTTTGAATGTGCACTGATTAGGACAGAGGAGATACTGAAAAATTACCTTTAGGTCACAAAAATAACATTCACTCTGTATGCATACATGTGTACATGTTCCTACAAAAACAAAACCAACGGAAAACTGAAATAGGTAAACAAGACAGAGAAATAAACATTTTTAAAACCTAAAAGGATTTTACAAACTATTAAGTATAGAAACTGAATTTCAAGAAGAAGCAGAAAATCAACCTGAATAAAGACTATCTTCTAAATGTCTTCTAAATGTGGAATTTGTTACCTGGAGCAAAACATACAGTGTATATTGACAAAACTTAAGTAAAATCAGTATTCCAGTGAAAAATCATGTGGTACCTGATGGGCCGATTTTCTTTACTATCAAAGAGTGAGAAGATTACTTCCAGTTCCTCTCCCAGATTTGAGCACATGAGACTCTTCATCTGAACAAAAAGGTGGTGGCTGCTAGCTGGTACCGGTGTGTCTTTTTTTCGATGACGATGCTCCATCTGAAAATACCACAAACAACGTAGCAACTGGTTTGATTGAATCGTAAAAATCTCTCAACAAAAACAGTTAAAAAATGTAATACTGACTTACTTTCTTAATCCAAGTTTTTAAATTTTTAATTCATCATTAACTTGCAATAGATTTTTTCTTTTTTTTTCTTTTTTTTTTTTCTTTTTTTGTATCGGAGAAGGAGAACGCAATGAAATTACTTTCCCAGTATTGCACTGCATCATCATTATCTCTAGGAGTAAAACAGTAACCTCTAGAAGCTGACTTTTTTTCTACTCTGAAAATTCTAAGCCACTTTAAAGCTTTGTGCTGTAACAATATTTCATAGCTGGTTTAAACAGGTAATGATTTGATATTCTAGTATTCAAACACACAAAAAATGCTTTTACAGGAGACTAAATACCAGTATTTTAAAATGGAAAGAAAAAAAAAATCACATCCATATTTTATACTCTTTGCCAGACTGCTATATGAAAGCTACTAAATTCTCTTGATTAGACTTCACAGTTTATAACTTCTCTATTTCAATCACCCATTAAGTGTAGGACAATATTAAATCATGCTATTTCTCTCTTACATTGTACCAAAAATAATTTTAAACAGCAATCTTTCTCAGCTACTTTAGCCTTCAAACTGAGGTTATCTTGGGCTTTTTTTTTTTTCCCTCTTTATTTTTGAGGGTGCACTCCATGAGTCTCATCATTAGTTTTCTGGGTTATTCTTCCTCTGCATATTTCTTCTTATGATTAATGGTTCCTCGCTGTCTTTCACGCAGTGCTTCAACAGGATTCCATAAGATTACAGATGACTTTGAAACTGCCCAAAGGTACACTGATTTTAGCATGAAGAAATCACTACTAGGCTTGACATTACAAGTTATCAAAATAAGTTTAAATTATCAAAAATATTATAATTTCAGTTTCACAGTAGATTGTTGCAATTACACTTCTGCTTTATTCTATGTTTAAATACAAAAGTTAACATAAATAAATTTTATTTTAAATAAAAGCTTAGTCTTAAGCAAGTAAGCCTCAGAACCGTAACAGCTGCAGTACTTAAATGTGAGCCAAAGCCCACATAAATGAATTGGCAAGTTTTCTCAGACCTCACTGGAGATTAAATCAGAATAAGAAATACCAGTGCTGGTTTTAGTAAATCAAGATGGGCTTTTATACCCAAAGGACAGCTTTTCTATGAAGCTTAATGCTATTTACATTAATATTTTATAAAAGATCAATAGCCCAGTATGATTAATTGTGACAATATTTGTACCATGAGCATATCACTGTATTTCCACAAATCTTATCTAAGAGGACTCATGGGCCAGTTAAAGCTTGAATAAAAAAAGAGTCTCATAAGCTTTTACTGATGAGTAAATTAATGTTAACAGTTACAATTTTAATGATATATCAGAATACAAAACTTTTAACAAATAACATGTAAAATGAGCGTGTGTGAACACAATTTGATATCAAATCAAAGCATCATACACATGTAGAGATGACACAACTGTTCAAAAGAACTCTTCTTTCCTCATAGTAAAACTCATTACATTAGGAAATGTCAGTTATTTGACCAAAAAATTACTTTTGGTTAAGTAGAAGAAACCTGCCATCAAAACACCAGTGTGAAATTTGATAGCAAAAGTACTGAGTATTATATTCACATACCAGCCTGTACAGCTCTGTAATGCTGATCTCTTCAGGATCCACCATGGCATATTCTTTTCTCGGAACTAAGTCAAGTCCTAGCTGTCTGTATGAGAAACGGAGTAACAGTAAGCAGCTTCTTACAAAGGAAACAAATTAAATCATTGCTTCTATTTACATTTAACAGAAACATTCCAACAATTTTAATTGGTACTCTACAGTTGGTTTTGGTTTAATGTATTTTGGTTGTAATTCACCATTCACACGTGATTCCTCCCCATTTCTTCACTTTGTAACATGAACGAAAGACATTTTTCCACAATTTTAAAACCTGTTTCACATTCTGGACAATGTACTAATGGATATTGTCCTTGTATTATTGTGGACATTGTACAATGTGAATCACACTAGTACTGTCAATTTGAATGACAACCGTGGAAAAGAAGATAAAAAGAAAATCCATCAAATGCCAAAACATCAGCTTATTTTTAATTTGGACTGGATGGCATCAAAGCTGTTTGGCTGTATCCCCTGAACAAAATAACAAAATTATCTTGAATCAACAGGAATAAAACTTATTCTTAGCACAGCAGCAAGCAATAAAAATTAAGAACACCTATGGGGCAGTCATGCTGAATTTAGAAAAAGCTGAAAGATTAGAAAGTTTTTTAAAAACACGGTTTCAAAGAGTAGGAATTGACCATTTCAAAAACCATCACAATTCCATTCAGTTAGCACAAAATTCTAAGCAGTTAAACACAGACAGTTATTCACAGTTCTTCCACTATGTTAGGTATTTAGGCTTTCAGAGAGGCATAGTTGCAGAAACCCCAAAAATTAAATTAATTCTACTATTGAATATTGCTGCATTTAGTCAGAGTTTAACTGAATAAATATAGACTAAAGACAAGACTTTGGAAACAGCACTCCAGTGGAAAAAGGTAATTTAACCCTTTCCTCACTTAAAAAAAGAGAACACAGTTTGCATTATCTCTCATTAGTTATTCAGATAAAAGAAAGATGCAGAGCATAGTAGCAAGATGTATGTTAGAGATGCCCAAATAGGAACTGAATAGTGCGACACAAGTCAAAAAGAAAGTAACGTCAGCCAGTATAGTGTCAGTTAAGACAATAGAGCCATGCTAACTGCATCACATCAGAATCTGGTCAGGTGTGTTTTAAAAAGACGTAAAAGGATGCTGCAGATATTCCAATAAAATTCTCTTGTAGACAGTACGACTGCTATGTAAAATAATCTGAGAGAAAAAAGCAAAATAAAACAAGTCATTTTTCACTGTTAAAACATAGTGAGCAGAAAAACAATGAAAGAGAAAGTCCATTAAAAAAAGGCAACACCTGTCAGAAATTTTTTACTTATTTCAGCATTCTACAATGACCCTAAATCTGTGGCATTATAATTAGATTACACTATTTTCATTTATTATTATATTTACTCACTCATTGCCCCAATCCAGACGAGCAGTGATGTGTCGCTTGACATCCTTCATTCGATCATGGGTGAGATGGCCAACAAGGACCTGCCTTCGCAGGTCTAGGATTTCATTCATTATGTGCCACAGTCGGTGAAAGAGATCCCCCTCATTCCTCTGTGAGATAGAAACATAACTGCCTCTACATCAACTGTGTAAGTTGACAATCCTAATAAATACAGATCTGGCAGAGAAATAGAAAAAACTCCTTCCTTATTCCCCTACTTTGTCACGATCTTTTTTCTCTCCATCATACTGCATGCATGTGTGTGTGCGTGTATAAACACTTTTCAGAGCTTACCACAGACCCTGTCTTTGCACCACACTCACTCCAAAATTTCACACCAACTCCTTATGCTTCATGTTAACACAGCCTTGATAGATACGACAAAAATTCAACAAAAAAATGTTTCATGCAGTAGCACTGTTTCATTCTAAGAGCATGTTCGTTTTGTGCTCCTGTCTCATCAAAACTGGTTACGTGATCATGTAATTCAAGACTATTTGAACTCAAACATATAAGGGGGTCAAAAGGCAACAGCTCCTAGCATTCAAACTCTGAACCACAGTGTGTTAATGTTCTTTTTACTTTTTCTTGCATGGATGTAACTGTACACACTACTGTCTAACCCTAAATACATATTATCACATAGACAGAGTCTTGTCCAAACAGTTCTTCTCCATCTAACTGTAAAGTAGGAGAAATCATGTGAATATGATTGCTTTTTAAACCACATCCTACTACTCTAATTATATCCTAGTTAAGGACATAAACAATTTCCCATAACAGTTTGCTCCCAAACATCACCAATTCTAAGTGGCTTTACTTGATATAGTTTTTCCGAGAAACTTTAGCTTGAGGAAATTATTGCTACCTCCATTTAAGATTAATACGAAGTTGAAAAAGCATTCTATTCAGATTTGTTCTGCTAACTCTTGCCAAAACCCCCTAAACTCATTTCCCCTTTCTTTCTTCCTACAAACAAATGGCGTACAACCAAATTTCAGCTACTCCTGCTGCAAAATTACTCCGCATCAATAACTTTTATATTCCAAGGGCTCTGACAAACTGCCATTTGACACATCTACTCTCTTTATTTCACATTCATTCACCTCATAAGCTCAAAGTAGGAATCAATTTATTGTTTGTCTTGGCATTCTGTCTGGAAAAAAAGAAACCCAGTATATTTTGAACACGCATCAATAGTAGCAGTAAAGAAAAAAGTTGCCAAAAAAGAAACAACTTCAAAAAGAATATAGGAATAGGAATATATTAACTTTATAAGTAAAACAAAACAAAAAGTCATACAAATAGCCCTTGAATTAGGAGCAAGAGACAAAAAAAGACTTTATAGGAATGTTATAGAGAACCAGGCTGACAGTATGTTTTCACAATTTTCCATCAGACACTAGCATATAAAAATTTCATTCCTACAGTTAAAAAACCAAATCTGGCAAACACTAATTCAGGTGCATCTTTGGTTTTGATATCTGATGATAAGCTCCACTGCAGCAAGTTATTCATGAGAATGCAAGAGACATGCTAATATTTAAGAACACCGTTAAGCTCAAAATAACGTTTTCAGGTATCCTTTCTTTTCCAAAGCTTTACAATTTATCTGAGTTGGTTGTATCTCAAAGTGCTGAGTGGATCAAGCAACCATGGTTGCTTTATAGATTTAGGTCTCTACACCAAGGCATCATATTTTTGCTCCTTTTGTTCCAGGAGAAGCCAATGTACTAATATACTTGCTAATATGTAAGCACACAAAGCAATCACAGTTGGATATGCTTCAGGCATTCAAGAAAACTACTTCCCACTACAATCTAGACAAACTTCAAACAAGCTTTGAAGAAACTATTTCTTCTTTCTCAATAAATAGTTCATACTGCTTAACTACAATTTCACTGTCAAGTTTAAAATGATAATTTATTACTTAGAATCCAGCAGAAAGATATACTTGATTTTGTAGCTTCTTGTATAAAAGCTTGCATTAAGCAAATTATTAACAGCTCCAATTGTAGGTTTCAGAAAGGTCACCTGGTACTGAACTGCCTCTCTGAACACAATCCATACAGTCATCTCAAAAAGAGGCAGACCAGCTACTTCTGTACAATCCTGAGTTGTTGGAGGTCTATTGGCAACACTCATTGCTGCTTCTTTTGTAGCAGAAGCAGCCCTTGTATCAGAAGGCAGCTAATCTCACAATTTAAGTCAAAATTATGAACTCAGCATTGAGTTAAGATGAGGGACTGGAGACGATGCAGATGTAAGTGAACAGGTTTTGATTACATTTGATGTGTGCACATGTTGTCAAGTCCAAACCAGAGTTTGGTTTTAATGTAGTACATTAGAAGGTCTAATGTTAAAAACAGAAGACAGTCATGATGCAAATCACAGTTTAAAACTAAAATATTTTAGTTTAAACTTTCAAGACACAACTCTATAGTCAAGGGAAAGTTAAAAAAAGTTCCGTTAACAGAGGAAATAGAAGTAGGCATAGAAAAAGGAAATTCTAGTAATTGTTATGGCTTAGATTACGGTGTGCAAAAAATAAATCTTAAAAGATGCAGAGTGACCAGCGAAGGCTGAATTTCAGTCAGAACAGAGAGAGACATTGAGCAGCTTTCTTTCTGTGTATTTTAAGTACACTAAAACAAAACAATTTCTACCTATGGTGGTAGCCAATTAAGAGAAGAAAATGGTACGATTTCTTACAGGGAAGAAGGAAGTCAACTGGTCTGAAACCCCTCAAAAGATCAGGAGACTGCAGTGGGTTCACAGAAGACATGGGACTGAAAAGCAGTCTAGGGAGCTTGTATCCCAGATTCTATTGATACTGCACAACTTTTAGATAAAGTAGAATAATCCCACATCTGTATGATTTATGTAATGGAATAAGAGCTGCCTAAGTGGCTGAGGGGTGCACAAGAAGTTGGGAGGGGACACAGCTGGAACTGTCATATATATCATATGATATTCCATATCATATGACGTCATGCTCAGCATATAAAGCTGGGGAAGAAGGAGGAAGGGACGTTCAGAATTATAGTGCTTATCTTCCCAAGTAACCATTACGTATGATGGAGCCCTGCTTTGCCAGAGATGCCTGAACACATGCGTGCTGATGGGAAGTAGTGAATGAATTCCTTGTTTTGCTTTGCTTGCATGCATGGCTTTTGCTTTACGTATTAAATTGTCTTTATCTCAACCCAAGAGTTTTTTCACTTTTATTCTCCCAATTCTCTTCCCCATCCCACCAGAGGGGAGTGAGCAAGCGGCTGTGTGATGTTTATTATTGACTGTGGTCAAACAATGACAGAATGAAATACAAAAATTTATACATAAGTACAAGAAGAAATGACAGGACAAGGAAAGGCAGGTACTAATAGCCACAGAACACCATAAGTGCCATTTCATTTAAACAAGGAGAAAAAACAAACTGACCTGAAGATGTCAGGGAGAGGGATAAAAAGACTAGAACCACAGAATATGCAAATAAGGAAAACAAGAGAACTGTGAAACACATGACTTTTACTTAAGACTTATGAAGTGTGAGATAAGGAATAAGTTCAAAACCTGAATCTACTTCTGTAATGTGCAGTAGGTAAATCCAAAATTAGTTCAGTATTGCTAATAAGAACGGGCCCCAGTCTCCCTCAGCAATGAGGACTCAACAGTTGGCATCTCTTGATCTCTGTGCCATATACAAGAGATCCTGGTCAAAGAACATGGACATAATCTCAGTGCTTGTGAGTGTGTGGATGTGAGGGGAAATAAAAATCTATGAGAAAATGAGCATAAATAAACTCAATTGGCTGAGTGATTTTCAATAATATATGTATTTCTACATTTCAATAAAATACCAATATTGTTTGTTACACTTATTTACAACACTTCAATTTAGCAGACAAAGGAATCCTTAGATCCAATGGCTACATGATGAAGCTGGACAAGAATTAATAAGTTGCTTAAGTTTAGCAGCAGTAGTAATCAATGACTGTAACAAATTAAGAGATGCATTTAGTCCATAATTAGAACAGTTAAAAAACAAATTGAATGCTTTTTTTTCTGAAATATATACTTAAACCAAACTAGAGCATCTGAACAACAGTGTGTCGTTTGAGTCGGCATTAAATTAAAGCAACATTATTCAGGGTACTTGCCACATAGAGTTGTTTCCACATTGTTCCCCAGTCTCTTAAAGTTGATGTCATTTCTGTAATAACAGAATCTTCTGTTGGAATAACCATTTCAAATTGTCTGTAACATGCAGAAGAACACATTATATTATACAAGCATTACAAATCCCATCACAGTTACTAATATAAAGACTTCCTCCTGCCAACAGTGGTGTCTATCAAGCTACATGGGAGCTCCTTCAGCCCATTACACTTTTTATTTGTACATTTCATTTAATCCCCATGGAAAAGTCTTGGATGAAAATAATTTAATCCCCATGGAAAGTCTTGGTCCCAGAGAAGTCAAGGCTACTTTTTTATTATGAGATAAACATGTCAAAAGCGACTTTCACAGCAGAGTAATTCCCACAGTTTCCAAAGGGATCTTGCCGCTTTAGCTTAGACTCCAAACCAGTGATTGGCTAGCAACCGGAGCTGCTACTTTTTTTCACATCTCTATTTACAGAAATAAGACAGAAAATGCCATTCCATCAACTGAAAGAGTATATAAAAACTCAAAAGAGAACTAGTACAGTGTGAGCGAATTCTTGCCTATATAATGCTGGCCAAGAAAAAGCTGGGTTGGCTTGGTCAAGACCAAACTCTCCACCACACCATCACTTTACACATCATCATCACTACCACTTCGTTGTCACATACAATACATTTCAAAGGTTTGCATTCATGCCTGGATTATTTCTCTCATTATATCATTTCTCTCTTATAAAGTCAACATAACAATGTGACAGCCCCTGGCCACAATGTGCTGTAGGGCACATGGCCTGAATGGGAAACACAGACCTAACAAAGAAAATAGAGGCAACAAAGCTGAATTCCCTGCAAGTACTGGCATGGTATCTGCTAACAAAAAATATTCCATCTTTAAGCTTTGTTTTATTGTAGTGGTTTACAACAATTTTATTTCACTGAACCTTCAGTTTTATCAACAATGGATATCAACTTTTAATGGAGAAAAGGTCCTAGGGCATGACAAAACACATGGGGTTTGAACTCCAGAGCAAACAACAGATCGTTTAACACTAATATGGACCCATTTTCTCCTGTAGGAATAAGACTTTTTTTTTTTTTTTTGGTAATATGATTACGGTCTGCATGATTATTTTTGCCCATCATGAAACACGGACCTTGTACTCAACCATTCATGCTCCCAAAATAAAGGTCACCTACACCTGGTGTATAGGCCTCTGTCTGTTACGATGAGAAATGTCTTTACTTAAACAGGTTTCAAACTGTTATATATCAGTTCCCTATTAATACACCTACATAAATGAGACAACGTGGAAGTTTCCAAATTAAGTAAAACTTCTGAAAATACTGTGTTGAACTAAGACCACTGACAAAAAAAATTTTTAAGTGATACTGTCAAGGGAAGTATTACATTTAAAAAAAAAAAAAATCAATGTTTCCTTGTTTCCTTGATTCAGAACATTTGAATTCCAAACCAGAAATTTTAAACTCATTTTAAATGTTCTGGTTTTTATTAATTCTTCAAAAAATGAAAAGGGATTATTTGTTGTCAAAAATAAATATTGTCTCTTCATCACCTGAAGAAAAGAAGGCAAAAATATCTCTGTCCATTTCCAGTTTTGGTGAAATCTTTTGCCATTGAACTGACACATTATTTTACCTTTTCTCTTTTTGTAAAATGCCAGCTGTCTGCCATGGTACAGCTGCTGTCCTCAAAGGAAACAACTAATCTTAAACAGCATGTTAATAGCTAACTTCTGTACAGAATAACTTCTAATTAAGGCAATATCTTTTTCAAGCCAAACTTAACAACAGGAAATGAAAACATGCAATCATTTTCTCTTTCTTCTGGACAATATAGACTAATATTCCCAATTGTGCTCCAGGTCTTTTCAGAATGTCACTCCAATTTTATGACCATGCAAGAGTATCAGGTCAGCTAAGGACAAACATTACAAGTCCTGTGGCAGTAAACTGAAGTTAAGATATTATAACATAACAAAATCACCACTTTAACTTACAAGTAAAAGATCTTTGGTATAAATAAATGACCATGTTTAAATATTTTAATCACCTACCCTTTGTTCTTAACACATGCATTTTTCAAGTGAATATAGTTGGACGGAAATATGCCCTGAAAAATAAAATAGTTCAGGTAAAACCAAAAAATTCCCCTTACATGAGTTTGGAGTACTATTTAGTACCATTTAATATGCAATGCATGCTGAATTAAAAGTCCTCAAAATAATTACCAGCAAACACGCACAAAAAAAGAATGCAATGCATACTCATTATAGATCTAAAGGAAACTAAAATGCCATATTCAGTGGCATTTTAATCCTTCAATACTTCAGAAAATTAAAAGATAAACACATGAAGAACGTGTAGAAGATTACTTGAGAGTTCACTTATCCTAGATGTTTTTATTAATTATTCCCACCTTGACAAGAAACAGACCAACTGTGAGGGGTAATGTCTTACCAACAGCATCTTAAAAATAGGACCTTCAGATACGGATTTTCAAAATAAAGTAAAATAAATAAAATTCATGAAGTTAATAAAGAAAGTCAAAATGAAGTTTTGTTTGGTGGCTACTATGACCTGCAGTGCATGGCAAGGCTGTGGTAGATGCCTACCAAAGACCCTCTGTGTCCTGACAGGAGTGGTCCTTTTCTAGTTATTTAAGAGCTCTCCACTCATTTTTTGAATGGACAGTATTGCTGCAACAGATATACTGCTCTTACAGTGCACTAACCTTCATAAATCAGAACAATAAGCAAAATGAAGCATTAAGCTTCTGTCTGGGAACATAATATGCTACAGCTCATTACATAATGCAGTGAGGAAAAATACATATATGTTCTTCTTCATAATAAGCACAGCTGCATACAGCTTCTCTTTGTGATGATGGTGCCCCATTTTCTTTTAACACAAACAGACATTAGACCTTTGACAAAAACACATCTACTACATAGAGACAACTGCCCTTGTGAATGCTCCTACTCCTCAGTAATGTAAAGCAGAGGGAGCATCTCCCAAGGACAGTGAGATGTACAGTCTTGCACTTGTAACCATGTGCCAGAAAACAGGAGAGCTGCACATGCATGCCTAGTGCAGACCAGCTGCCACAGATAATTTCTTTGAGGGTCAAAGCTGGCAGAATAACAAGGGAAGAATCTTGACAGAGCAATACCAATAACAAGTGCAGTTACAAGGTGCTCTTATTATTTTACTTTCAGAGAGACTCCCTTCAAAAATCCAATCAGAAAACCGCATTCACACTAGGAAAGCAAAAAATATATATCTCATTTCTTCACACATCAAGTCATGATTAGAAAACCTATTCAGAACTTCTATCAACACATTTGACAGACCACAAAGCAAGACTGACAGCAAGCATGTGGTGAGAATTGCAACAAAAGACACAGAGGATGCGATAACAAATCCCAACTGCTTATGTTTTATAAATTAAATTGCAATATATATCAATGAGGTCAAAGTAGTAAACATCAGATTAGACTTTGTGGCTAGATTTATTGTTCACATTGACCTTCCATATAAAGCAAAGGAATTTTATGCGAGAAGAGACTGCAGACCCAGGCACAAATGGCCAATGACTTATGATATGAGCCCCAAGAAACTTTAGAAATTAGTTTGCACGTGCCCTATTTTGCAGCTGAAGAGGCTCCAAAATGAAGAGAGAAAGAAAAGAGCAAAGCTTACACTGTGGTTTGAAGGAGCAACTGATGATTTAAGATCTTGCTTCAATGGCTTTAATAAGGCTAAAAACTCTAGTACCATGTTGAGAAAAAAGAAAATCTTGAAATGGTTTCCCATATGAAAAGCAAAATCCTTACAGACACACAGTCAAGCCAACAGGGGAGATTAATAAAACAGAAAGACAAATAAGATAGGTAAAGCTTAAACATACTCAACATGAACAAATGCTGAAATATTAATTTCATAATATTTCATGTCTGAATGCAGAAAAAAATCAGTGAAGTCTGGATTAGAGTACTATCAGTTATACTACTATGGAAATCAAAGACTAAACATCAAAGAAAAATAAAATGAATCATATATTTTATATGGCAATACATATCTTTTATTCAGTTGATACTCTGCATGTGGCTCCTATAAATTTGCTGTCTCCACTGACTGCTCTAAATTAATTCATAACATAATAACATAAGGAAAAATAGGCACAGTCTAAACAACTTTTCCAACAGTATTTACAGTTTGTATTCTCACTAGCCTGTTCTCTTCTACTTAGCTTCCTCTGAGTTCACAATCTAAAAAGCAGAAATAAAATTCACCAGAGCCTTGGATTTGTAAATCGTATCATCCTAATACATAGAAGCTTTTCATAAGTGTAATCCAAGTCCAAATCTGATTAAAGCAATATCAATAATATACTTAACACTAAGCTCTAGTTTTATTTTAAGAGTAAATATCACATACTTATAGGGAAACTACAAACTTTTAAAAAGTAAATACACATTTTTGCCAAAGAATGCAAAACTGCAATTGACCTTTACCTTAACATTGGGGTTTTTTAAGGCAAATCCTCTGTACCAACCTGTGAAGAAAGAACATTTTGCTTTTTAAAACAGGCAAATAATTTCCATATGTAAGAGTTTCAGAGTTTCACAGTGCTCTGTCAGACTGCACTCATTTAAAAGACTTTCCACACAACGAAAGGTATTTTGTTTAAACTAGCTCAAATTCAGATTACTTAAATCACACAATTTCAGGAATTGCTCTTTAACCCTGTATCTCCAAATGTTTCTAACAATGTAACCCCAAGTATACTTTGCACTAGACACCACACCAGGTAACAGGGAAATGATTCCTTATTCACTGTAAACATTCACAAATAATTTTTCTTCTAAATCTATCAACCACATTACTATACAAAATTCAGAATATACCCAATTCAAAAGAACAGGTCCTATGACTTTAGTAAGAAAACTTTTTACACGATTAACTTTATATAATCCTGACATGAAAGCAAAAAATACACTTATAATACTAAATGATCAAAAAATCATATTGACAGACAAGCCTTAACTAATGTATTAAGGAGGCAGATTATACAAAAAAAAATGCAACTTTGTCTTACACTAGTAATGGACATTTGCTGAAATCATATTAGTATTCTCTACCTCAGAAAAGAGGCAGAAGAGAATGTTTACAGTGCTTTAAGATTTAAACTTATGACTCTGAATTCATTTAAAGTGTCTTGATGGCAGCCAGGCTTCTCTTGGAAATACCGAGAGAGCAGAAGAATCACAGTGAAAACTCATTGCTGTTTTAACTGTTATCCTCTATGAATGTTTACGAAACAGACAGATAAAACAAAAAGAATGAACAGCAAATTAATTATTATAGGGATTAGAGCTCACTGGAATTGTGAAAAAAATGAAAAGGCTGGAATGTGTTATATTATTGACTTCAAAAATGTGTTAATTTAAGAAAATAAATGAATAGTAATGGGGTTTGAATCAACAGTATACAAAATTTCATCATCACTGGAATTCCAACTTGTAAACTCACCGTCACATTTCTCTAATATTTGAACGGTGTCTCCAATCTCCAGTGATAGGCCATGTGGGACTGTCCCTCGAAAAGCAGCTATTACTGAAAAAGATTAAAAGTTTCAATTATTTACAACACTGAAATATAAACTATTACTCTTGTAAAAAAAATAATATATTAACAGGGGAATTTAGGTGTTAGAACAAACAAGCTTACTGAAATATAACAAGCTGTAGAAAGAATCAGAGGTTAAGCCACTTCTATGAGCAGAAAATTTAAAATACAGGACTTGGAAAAAACCTGAAACACTTACAGACCTACTGTACATGAATGAAAAGCTTGTACTGGAGAACACTTAGCTAGACCATAACTTCCCTGAAGGACAGAAGCTGTTTTATTCCAAATGCTCACACTAACACATATCAGACCTCAGAAGTTTGCAAGCTGAAAGTGCCAATATTTTTGTTGCCATCTATAACCCACACACCACAAAAGAAAACTTTATTTCACATTTGCTTAACGGATGCTATAGACCCAACACTCCATATAATCACAAATGTGAGAAAATGGCTAGGGGGTGGAGACCAGTAAGGCGTGCTGTTCACTGAAACACATTAAGTGCACACACAGCCTCCTCTGCAGCCTCCCCAACACCAGCAAAGCCCAGGTCATGAGCTCAGGCTGGGATGAGAGCTACAGAAATGGGCTTCCCTCACTGGAGATAAAACATGCCTCAGAAACCAAACATCCACCAGAGCAGTGATGTTCTCAAATACTTACAATGGTCAAATTTTAAGTCTTATCTTGTTAGTGGTAAAAAAATAGTCATCTGTTTTTCTCACTCAGAACCAAAAATGTAATACTCCAGAGCCACTCACAATGCTCATTCCTACAAATGCTAAAAATCCGTTAACACCCTAGATAGCAATTCAGCTATTCAGCCCTGTGCTTACTGTATTTGAAATTCTGAATTAAAAGATTGCCTAATTCAGGCCATGAGAGCAAGCAGTAGTGATTTTATTCTCCGTACGGTAGCATTCTTCTGGAGCTTAATTTTGAAGTTGAAAACATCCTTCTACCAATATCAGAAGGGCATGATGCACAAAATTACTTAGGGGCCTAACAGCAGTCTTGCTGCTATCAAATGTCTATCCAACTAGATAGGAAACCCCAAATCTCACAACAAAGTAAAAAAGCCCACCAACTCAGAAGCGTGAGAACAAATCTTCATAAGGAAAAACCAAAAGGAAACCCTATGGGTGCAGATGTGCATATAAAGTAACTACTCTTCCACTAAAGGACCTGAAAGATTTTGAGTCAAAAAAATCAATTTCAGTGGCTCTGCCCTGCTGTCAGAAGTCTCCCTCGCCACAGGCAGAGACTAGGCTCAAACACCATATAAACTGTCATCCACTGCCTCTGCTTGTCATGTTGTTAAAGGCAGAAGGAGAGATTAGCTGTCAGCAACCACAAAAACTGAAAATTCATTTGTGAATCTTTGCCAGAAAGTTCCAGATTTTAAGAGTAAACCAACAGGATATGGTTTGTAGTATAGGACGGCATGCACAAAAACGTACCAAAAGTAGATTTTTGCCAAATCTTTCTTCAGAACCAAAGGTTTCAAAATTCAGTGAATCCAACCATTACTTCAGACGTCTCTAAATCATCACTGTGCATAACCCACAGTCTCTATTTATCCCTTTGAAAAAAGACCGTGAGATTATCTGCCTGGTCAGTCCCTAACAGTTTGATATAACATACAACCAGCATTTGCAGCGTTGAGTCATTGAGTCTTTTTTTTTTTTCCCCTGAAGCATGTGTACTGAATAAATCTCTGTTCAGTTTGGTGCTCTTCCTACTCTCCAAGGTATTTACATAGAAATAAAATAACCTGAAACAAGCACACTGAAATAAAAAGGGCTACTTTGGTTCCCCCACCATGATCAAGTACACCATTCTTAAGGACGGTCAGTTGTAAGACAGCATTTTTACATTGAAAAAGTTTGAATTAAAAAAATAAGAATTTTGCAATTAATTCTTATACAAAGATCTAAAAATTAAAACAGCTTATTAACTGTGAAAATCATAAAATAAAAACAAACCTCCCCCCTGAATATCAATACAATGTGCATCTAAATTCCTCTGTAGCATTGGAACGACAGATGTCATTCTGGTCACCATTCTAGCCTGCAAGAAACAAAAGTGAATTCTCAAGCCTGCCAAAATAGCACATACATACAGCCACATTAAAAAAAATATAATAATAAAAAAAAAATTAACAGAACTAGCATGCACAACCAACCAAACCCTTGCGTGTTATTACACTTTGTGAGATGTCTTATTTTTAAACACCATGCAATGAAGAGAATGACAGTAATTTTCTCCTTAAGAGACAATATATCCTGTCACATTGTTATGATCTGACTTTGCTGTGACATTCAGTTTTCATTACTTAGTTACTAGATCTGCTAAAGATCTTTTTTTCTTTTAAGAGAAGTTTAAAAAAAACCTTTCAGGACAAAAAAAAGATTGAAATCTAACACAGTGCAGAAAATAGCTAGAATTCATTTTAGAGCAAATATAGAAGAAAAAAAAATACCTTGAAATATCTTCTAGAGGGATAGCCTGCAGAGTACCAGAAAAAGAAAGAATGAAATGAGGGCATCACCTGTGCCCCTGAGCCAGCACATTCACCTGATCGACCTGCAAAACTCTGTCTGGATTCTTGCAGAGGTGTTGCAGAGAGGTCAGGCTCCAAAAAGGCAGCCCGTGCTCTTTAATAATGCCACTCAAAACAAAAGGAAGTGCACTGCAGAGCAGCGGATAATTTAATGCAAAGCACAGGAATCCGCAGATTAACTATCACACAAATCTTTACTCATCTAATTTTCTGCTAATCAAGTCATGTTACAGAATTGGGACCAAGACGTCAGGGGTTACTCATGTCTTTTTAGTGCATCTGTGGTGTATGTAAGTAGACTACAGGCAAGATAACAATGAAGTTGGAAGGAGGCAGTTACAGTTCAACCAGAGAAGACGCCAGGGTTCAACGAGCTACGACACAGGGTTCTTAACAAAGTCGTGATACAAATCTGAAGTACTGAACCTCTTGCCCTTTCCTCCAATAACCACATTGTTCTGCAACACTTTGCAGATGCTCCTTAGTTCTTTATCCTAGTAGCAGTAAGTATACAATTAATAACTCTGCGGTGACTGTGGCTTAAGGTGTTCTCAACTTGAGAGCACTACACACTTACCATACCCATAGAAATTGAATTGTTATATATACAGCATTCACCAAGCCCTGTGCATCAAATATGAACCATTTTCTTTACAATGACAGTAGCTGGTGTGGTTGTCACCTTCTCTCACTTCCACTGCACCTGGATAGCATAGACCTTAGAAAAGGAGGACGAACAGAAGAGAAATCCACTCTGGATATAGCTCACCTACCACTGTCTGCAGTCTTTGCAGATGTGCTGTCCACACTCATGTCCCCAGGAAGCCAAGTATCAAAAGCACTTACATCTAGATACATTTTTTCATCATTGTAGTACCTGAAGGTCATATAAACATTCTGTTTGTGTTTCAAGCACGGGCACAGTGATTGACGCCCTCCTTAATTACCTCTCAGCCACAGAAGCAATGTGGAACTCCACAATAAAAGTTTGTAGGAGGATATATTCTCAGAAGTGGTTTAGAAACCGAGTCGAAATACAGCAGCTGGCTGGCATTATTAAATATTTTCTTGCAGACAAAAGGTACCTGGAGGATAAGAAAGCAACACAGGACACAAAAACATAATCTAATAGAAGGTGAAATCATATGGTGAGAACTATGGTGACATGCAATATTAAAGCAGCTTTGGGTTTAATGCGAAGCTTAAAATTTCCAGGGTATCACAAGTGCAGTGAATCCCAAGCTACGAAACAACCCATCTCCATGAGAACTATGGAGAGATAATCAGAAAAAGAACAACCTGCATAAGATAACCAGTTAAGTCACCTGCCTGCGATTAACTGCTAAAATTAATCAAAAGTGCTAATATTTTCTTAGTATTCTTCTTCTATATTTCAGTAAAACAGAATCAGATCAATCAAGAATGTGAAATAAGACGTTACAATACATCCTTCTATGTGTTTCACAAAGACCCATGTGAAAAGAACAGATTTGAAGGGTGGGAACACTGTGTCAGAGGGACTGGTTTTGCTGGGGAGCAAGATGCTCTGATAGAAAAGGAATTGATTAGCTGGTAACAGGGGCGGGTGGCCCACTTAAAAGTTTTGCCTGGGGTTATATTTTTAAAATTTTTATGCCTGAAATAACTGCAGCTCTGCACATAAGAACTAACGAGGCAGAAATTGCTGTTCCTTTCCTCCTAACCAATGACCAGAAGGTATTATTAATGATTCCAGATCCTCTCTGTGGCAAAAGCAATTTTTAAAGTTTTTATTCTGGACTTAAAGTGCCATTCTTTCACCAGATTAAGAGTTTCATGTACTAACCATCTCAAGGGGATTCTTTTCTATTCAGCAGTTGAAAAAAATAACCAGAATAGCTGTATTAAATGAAATCTGGGAGCTTCTAATGTTAAAAAGACAGCTTTGAGTTCAGTTAAAATAAAAATTTACAGTTGCATATTTTCTTTACGATAAAAAACTGATCTTGGTTTTATGCACTTTTTTAGCTGCTGAGTAATGATGTATATATATTACCTCTGAGGAAGGCTCTGACTGTGGTCTTCATTGCAGAAATGTAAAAACTATTCTTTGATACATGCTTATCAATAGTAAATGCCACAGACATTTGGCACTGTAAGCAGCTGCAGAAAATGTAACATTAAAGAGAGCACATCATCAGGACAACCATTTAAAAAAGCGTAACACTGTTTGCAAACTAATTTCTGAAGCTACTGACCACTGGCAAGCAATGCAAGCATCCAGTGGTACAGCTCTCACTGTTTTGTGGCACAGGGATCTCCTGAGCCAGACATGGTATTTCTATGTTCAACAACCATCAATTCATTTCCCTTCTATGAATATGTCTAACCAGGCTTTACATGGACTGTAATGTCAGTGTCCACAAACTCACTGTAAGTTTTCCAGTTTAAATATGCTTTGTGGAAAAAAAAAAACTCCTCTTTCTGTTTTACAGCACTACTTAAAAATTTCATTTCATGTCTCCTTGTTCTTAGGGGAAAGTTCGAATAAGCAGTCTCTTGTCACCCTCTCTGCACCTTGGCTGTACCTTTTCCAGGATGAAGCTTCTTCTCCTCAAGAGGATCTGAAGAACCTTTTTAGATTTCTAAATA
Organism: Pterocles gutturalis; assembly: GCF_000699245.1. Lineage (NCBI taxonomy): Eukaryota > Metazoa > Chordata > Aves > Pterocliformes > Pteroclidae > Pterocles > Pterocles gutturalis. The sequence continues at coordinate 28,476 of NW_010130544.1, read as the reverse complement.
GGCAGAATTTTTAGAAGCATAAACACACACAGGTATACAACTTTTCTAATGCAGAATGGCCAAAGCTTACTGTACAAGGCCATCACGTGCACTGAGCTTTGCCTACATACTAATTGATCTGGTTGGAGTGGCACGACAGCAGAGCTATATGCTCATGCTTCTAATACACAAGTTTAATTCAGGCATCTGTTCAGTAATGCATTGTGCTGCCTACAGATGCCCTAGGAGGCATGCCACAAACCAAAAAGAAGCTAATGAAGACAGTGACACAAAAGGGGAGCGGGGGAACATAAGATGGGGGTAGGGCAGGGTGGTAGAAAAAAAAATCAATCTAATGAACAATGAACACAATATGAATGAACGTTTCAATGAACACAATACATATGAATGTTACTTTCAATAACAAAGGGATCCTTAAATCTCTTGCAGATTAGTGAAGATAAACACTCTCAAATCTATATTGAAATTAGACTATGTGAGTTCTTTCACCTGTTGTATGTATATGTACCTATGTATATTCACCTATGTACGTATATGTACACCACAATTAAAAGGATCAAAAGCATAGCTTAGATGATAAGAGTTCAGGACTCCTGAAGCTTTTGAACATCTCAAGTGCTGCTCAAGTGCACAGCAGTCAATTGTTCTTAAGAGATGAGTGTTCATGTGGAATTTTCCTAACAAGAACTTTTCATTTATTAAACAGCTATTCACTAAAATACCTCAAGGCACTTCAAAAATCATCAAGAAAGTTTGTATCAACATCCAAGCTTGGAAAATACTATATAAAGTAGAATACTTACATACAACTGTTCTTCCCTTGTCTGAAAAACAAAACAAAACCTTCTGGAATCCCTACTGCTAATAGCACCAGCTACCTATACAGACAAGGCAAATGCCAAGCCTGAAATACACAAAGGACACAGAGCTGCAGCAAAAGGTATTCCCTCCTGTGCTAGTCTCAACATTTGAATTGAGCAAGGTCATCACTTTCAAATCCCCAATTACAATGCTGCCAAAAACCATAGGACTACTCTAACATAGATAATCAGTTCAGTGTGACTGTCTGAACCATTTGTCAAGTTCTCCTCATCCTGCATCTCAGCTACAGGCAGGAACTTTAGCATCTCTTTGATAATAGCTTGATCTGTTCCCCAACACCTGCAAACATTTTTGCTAACTCTTTCCTTTGAGTAATTTAGTTATTAAGCACTATTAACTTAAGGAAAGAGCAGTAAATTAACAAGTGAGGGCTTCCTGGGGTACCTATTTGCTGTTAGGAATGGCCACCAATCTAGAACACCAAAACAGGAATAATTTAAAATGTACCTACCAGGGTCCCTGTCCTCACAGGCATGAGATTTCACCATCAAATACCTAGTTAAGCCCTTTATATTTCTTGAACTCCCGCTGCATCTTGATATGTGTACCTCTTGTCCCTCCTAAGAGCAATTTCTTGATTTGCATTAGTTCTGGACCCAGGAGTTTAAAAGTAAAAAGAAAATAAAACAAACAGGTCTTTACAAGTTTAGAAAGTCTAGTACACCTTAGAGTCTATGAATAGATGATACAGCTCCTCCTTATGAATTCGCTCAGGAGTTTCCTTCTCTACAAAGAAAGAATGTCAATGTAAAACCTGCTGGAGGCATCACAGTAGGAGGCGAGGTGGACTCAGAATAATTAAGTATAGATTTCATGCATTCAATCAAAATATAATAAAGGAACTAGTCTACATGAAGTTCAACCAGCTGGTCTCACTTAAAATTCTCTAATGTAGAGCTACAGGTGCAGTATCGATGCACTACAATTGCCATCTTGAACAGTAAGTGTGGATTATGTGACATTTTCCTTCACTACTTGGAAACAGCAACAGCTTAAAAATCCAGCTAGTAGAAAGAAGTGGAAAAAAGTAGATTATGTTAAGATGACATTATCTACACCCTTCTTTCGTTAAAAATAACTAAGTTATTCACTATGGCTTTTATTAAGGCTAAGAATTTCCAACGTTTTAAGTATGTTCAAACTTTAGTAAGTAATTGCCTTAATTTTTAACAGCACGATCCAGGAAAAGAGTTATTGCCATTTAACTTTGACTTGAAAAATTCTCCAGGTTTCGTTCATAGCCTTTGGGGAACCAAAGTTTCTGACTAAAGCCAAATAAACCACCAAGGAACTGCCTTTAAGTGTCAGGTATGGTAAAGAAGGGAAGTTAACGTATTCACAGCACAAATGCATCATCTGATGTCCATCAAAGCCAACAAAGCCCTGTGACTGAAGATACCAGATCTCACAACAACTCTTCAGTGCATTTTGCACCTCATTAAAGCATGAGGTGGTGCTCACCAAAACCTCCAAAGAGTTAAATTTAAGCGACACAAAGTTCTACATGATTTCAAATCCAGATCCATGGTGATACGTTTGTATATGCCAGAAGGTTTGCTGGTTACCTGTCATATCCCTACGTAGCCAGCACAAATAGAACAGGAGAACTAGATGCCTCTGTCCTGATTTCTGCTGTGACACAGTGAACTTTCTTCAGAGTAGCTAGTGTGAGGATATGTTTTGGATTTGTGCTGAGAAGGTGGCTGATAACATCCCAATGTTTATAGTTGCTGCCAGGACAGTGAGGGACTTTTCACCTTCTCTTCTGTGCCAGTGTCTGCAGGTGCAGAAGCTGAGAGGGAGCACAGCCCCAGTTACTAGCCTAGGATTTGACCTTGGGTTTAGGACTGAGACCCAAACTGGCCAATGGTCTATTCCACATCATGCACGTCATGCCCAGTATATAGACGAGCATCTGTCTGGAGGTTCCCGCACTGTGGGTGGTCTCTCCCTCTCTCTCCAGGTTCTCTCTCTCTCTCTCTGGGTTGCCCCTCTCTCAGGATTGTCTCGCTCTCTCAGTCAGCTCTCAGCTCTCAGTCTCAGACTCTTATCTCCTTTCTGGGATCATGGTTTTGGGACTCTCCCTGCTCCAGGATCGTTATCTGGGAACAGGCTGAGCCTTGGTCATCTGGTGGTGAGCAGTGTCACTGTGTATCACTCATTTTTATATTTGTATACATTACTATTATCATTTTCAATTGTATTGTAGTTTAGTTATTAAATTGTTCTTATCTTACCCCATGAGTCTCTTTTCCCTTTACCCCTTTAATTCTCTCCCCCATCCCTGGGAGGAGGAAGGATGAGCAAGCTGTTGGGCTGTTTTGCTGATAGCCAGGGTCAAAACTACAACTGCCTCACACAATTACAGAGACAGGAGGTTATCTCCCAGAAAACACTTAACTTTTTTCAGAGTAATACGAAGGCAATTATTTTCAAGTAGGCCTTGAATAGATATGTACGTCCTTACAATTTCATGCTGACTTAATGTGAGAACACTGGGTATGGTCCAAAGTCTAACAACTGCACATTTCCCCATCCTCCTCTTTCCTCCCCAAAAGCAGTGTCACACAACATGCTGCTCTGAACTTGGGGGGCATAACTTCACAGCCTTTAACAAACTGCAAGTACCACCATGCAAACCCAAGCTTGGAAGAGCTGTAGTCTTGTGAACTGTAAATAAAACAAGACTGCTGTGACTGCCGTGCAAGCCGCAGTACTACTCTTCACCAACTATCACAGCCACCCAAGGGAGATGGTCAGACAACAGTACAGTAGCTGAGAAACTCTATGTGTTTGGTATCAAAGAGTTTGGCAAATGAGACTGGTTTCCCCTTAATATTTCACTGTTTACTCCCATTCAAGTAACAAATAGCATTCAAGGAAGCCAAGGAAAGCAGAGCATAAGTTTTCTTCACTAACACAAAAGAGACAGAGCGCCTATCTTCCATAGTAAACTTTTTCTAACTGACAGGTCCATCAAGCAACATTACAGACGAAACACTGGCCAGTTTTCTTCTATTTCCTTTGGAAGAACAGGGTTTAACTCTATACTTGACCAGCCATTGGTGGAAGACAATAAAAAAACATCATGGGAAAATCAGTGGAACTCACACACACACACACAAAAGCCAATGAAAAAAAAAAAATCAACACATCCGGCAATTTTCAATAACAGAACTTTTCAGCTTGTCTAGTATCATATTTCAGATGAGTTTTCGTCTTCTGGTAATCTGTATTTTTCTGACATTAAACCATTTCACTATAAATTTATTTTAAGTACTTTCACTTTACCACTAAGAGTTCTGTCTATTTTGACGTTAACCCACATGCAATGGTCTCTCTAGCATTTTATAACTCAAGAAATTGTTCTGCTTTTGTAAGCTAAGAGCCTTAACCTCATTACTACTTATGATGCATATTTATTAAAAGTCAATTTTTTGCTGCACATCAAAAATTATTGGAACGTGGTTTTAATCATGACCAGTCATTTCTTTAGTAATGAAACAAACTCTACCAACTTATGCAATAAACAAAATGTGCAATTTAGCTAACATTAAAAACAAACTGCAATTGTGAGCTTCTGCAGCCTATCCTACAGGTCAGACAATTCTCTGTAGATACGAACTCAGTATTACAAAACCTCTTGAAAAACAGGACAGTTCGACAAGGCGTGGCATTAAGTGCTACTACAGAAGATGATCACAAAACACTTTCAAGTATCCTGGCGCATGTTTTTTATCTTAAATGAGGCAGAACTTTCTTGATCTAATGTAACTGAAAGGCATTTCAAATATACTGGAATACAGCTATCAGGACTGGTGAAGCAAAACTACTTTCTCCTGTGAAAATCCACAGAGACTATTGAATGCAAGTTTAACTATCCCACTCTGGTTTTAAGCTGGTTTATTAGGTTTAATGGTTGGAAATAACCACTGCACCTTTCAGCCTGATTTCAATAGTTGAGCTAGCAGAATTTGGTGCATTTAGCCTTGCAGTTTCATCTCTAATCCATAATCTCCATAAAGTTAAAACTTGAAGGATATTTCATGTAATCCCACAAGTATCTTAAAATGCACGACCAAACAGAAATGTAACAAACGCACACACATTTTCCTAATCAAAGAAAAATCCTCTGAAAAATAAAAAAACAAACTACCTAGATGTATGCTTTTAAGAGTATCTCTGTGGTATTACGGTGCACTTTTAGAAGTGCAACTGTAGGATCCTCTTGAAAAATCAGAACCTTCACGTTCTGCTCATGCTTGCTTAAGAACAGTTCCTGTTACTCCAAAATCGAGGGTAAAGAGAGTTTAGGTTCAGTTGACAGCTGTTTATAAAAGCGCACAAGAGCATGAGAAAAAGGTATCTGAAAAGTATATGCAACTAATTAGGATAATAAACATTGCTGACAAGGGGTTGATTGTTCTGTTTGATATGATGGGGGAAGGAAGTGTATGAGCAATGTCTTTAAAAGTTTATATTATGATTCAATGCTGCATCCAAACGTTTATCTTTCTAAATACAAATACTTCAAGAGACAAGATGGTTTAGTTTTTAACACATTAGAAGAGTCATTAAAACTAACTGCCATTGTAACAGTTCTCTCTTTATCCCTTCCTCTAGTTTTGGCGCAGAAGCTGAGGATTACATCTGGGATACCTACAGGTCCAAGAAAGCATGGAAAACACAGATGTATTTCTAAGAAATTAGTACTGGGAGACATATGTTATCATCCTGCACCGTTAAATACTTCCTGAGTGAAACCCATCAAGGTCTTGAAAAGCAACCGGGAAGCCCCAGGCAAACCTATTTTCTTTCAGTATTAAGGAGTTTTCCCATAATTTTCCAGATGAAAGAACTTACAGGAATCTTTCCTGAAACTCTTAAAAAAAACACACAAGATCTAAAAACTCTATTTCATAAATAAGAAAAATGAGCAGAGAAAGGTAAGAAGACTTGTATCAGCCCAGTGCCTGCCAGCAGATAAGGAACAAAGCTGAAATAAACTGACCCAAATCAAGCAGATTTGCAATCTATCCACTTGGCCACTGTCCATAAGCTACAGTATGTACTTGTTTTGCACTGAACCAAGGTACAAAACTCATGGACTTAAAGGAAAAAAAGCTGCCAAACTTCACTTGAAAGGGGCATGGAAGAGGCGGGGAGTGAAGAAAAATGAAAGCCAAGGCAAAAACCGTAGCAAAAAAGAGCAGAGCCTTCTCCCAGGAGCCTGCTGCCCTGGAACGGACTGCTCCCAAGGAAGGAGAGCAAACAAAAAGCAACTCCAGGGCTGGACTTGGCCACAGCACCACAATTCATGAAGAGGGCCATCACGTCACATCACACATAGCTGATATAATTATTACACTAATTTAAAATAATTCCTATTCTTAAATACTGGGGGATTTTTTTTTTTATTATCCTCCTGGGGATCCAGATGGAATAGCAGAGGTCTCAGGATTTATCCAGCATCCGCGGGAAGGAGAACACAAAGTTGTATTTTCCTCCTATGGCTGAAAAAGCCCTTCTGAAACAAGAATATGAAACTCCAGTAGAAGATCCCTTACAAAAAAGAGATTCTAGAAATAAGTAAATTTTATGCAAACGAACATTTACTAAGTGATAACCCATGGTGATCGTACCTTTGGTTGTTATACATGTAGTTAAACAAATTATGTGTTCAGGTAATGGAGTGTGAATGGATTTTTTCCATTGCATAGTCATTAATTTTTTATTTTTTTTTTTTTAAGATCTGTCTTCAGAAAGTGGTTCCCAGTTTATCCAGCTTCCTGCTTGAACACCCTTAGAAAGGGCATGTTAAGTCAGAAATTAATTGGCAGGAACAAATCACCCAGACCTTACCATTGTCCATTATAAAAACTATCACAATAATTACATATGTGATTGTACCATAAAGTATCTTGTCAGTGTCCTGCAGTTAATGCACAAAATTGCACCGTCCACAGAGAAAGCAAAGACAGATTGCCGCAAATTACCCTGGGAATACCTTATATGAGGTTTTCCTTTCTACTATGAACACTAGCATCTCCAAAAACATTTTATTCCTTAAATAGATGTCGATAAAAATCACTTACTACAATGAAATATCCATTTTTCTTCTTTCAATGACCAAGTTGCAGCTGTATGGTGCTGCAGGAAGAAAGCCGTATTGCCCGACAGCAATGATGGTGCTCAGGAAGACACCAGGGAAAAAAACAAGTGAAGAAACCACATTTCTCTTCAACCTAGCCCAAGAAAAAAATTCAGAGTTTGGCAGTAACATTGCCCATAGAAGCAGGAGCAAGACACACCAAGCAAGTCCAAGTTTTTATCTGCATCAAGAGGACCTATCCTATCCTATGCTCTATCTCAAAGGCCAATGCTTCAGATAAGGACTGTAGCTGCCACCATGACAATAAACAAGCAAACAAAAAACCTACAGTTAAGGTATAAGCAAAATTCTGCTTCATCTGAGTCAGATTATGGTAAGTGGCACCTGAAAGCCAGCACATGGGATGTCTGAAGCTCCAAAGTCTATATAAAACCAAGTGCTGCAGTTCTTGTAAGTTCTGCCACTACCAAAATCCATAGTGAAGCCCCTGCTTGCACAAAATCTTCTTCCACATTTTTGAAATAAACGGAACAAGAGCCACCAGAACAGGTTCTAGTTAAAGACAGGAAGCCTCATCAAAGGTATGCATCATCTTCCACTGCAGTAAAGAACTGAGCTTGGAAAAGAGATCTGACAGACAAGATATTAGAGAGGTATGCAAATCACTAACGACATGAGAACTGAACATGCTGTTATCACCTTCTCCTCAAAGCACAGTAACTTCAAGGAATGAATAGTCCGGAAGCAGGTTTGCAATGAGCCAAATAATATTTTCACAAAGGCACAATCAAGTTAGGTAACACCATTGTCACAGATCACTGTGAAAGTCAAAAATAAGAGGAATCTTAAAAAGAGGTTACAGAAACATGAGGACTTCAGTACAACACTCTCAATGCACCCTTTGGTTTTGGAAGTCTCCAACAACTATGGTTAGATCTATACTTTCTGTATTTCTCACATGCTTTCCCAACAGAGGATTAATGGGCAGGTAAGAGACACCTTTGGCTCGATCCAGCTTGACAGTGGTTCAGTTCCTAAACTCCACCAAGCCATTTCTGATAACAACTTCAGATTCAGTACCAAGGTATGGGTGTTGAAAATTAGTAAATTAGACAATCGGTAGGCTGCAAGGATGCTTTCAAGATTGAGCAAAACAATCCCCTAGGACTGATACAATGAACATCATGTGGCATGTCTACTATCTGGAGATTTCTTCTTAAACACAAGATTTTCAAAACCACTGAAAAGAATCACCTCCTGAGAGCCAAGCCAACTGCTGAATCTGAAGATGGCTAAGCACAAACATACTTTAAAAACTGCAGTAACTTTCCTTAGACTTATCTGGGTTTAAACTAGCTGCATGATATAGTACTTCTGCATTATTCCCTTCCCCTTTCTCAAAAAATCATTTGCCCAAGACCCCTGAATTGAAGTAGTTGAGATGCCAACTCAAATACAGAATCCCTGGGAGCAGCACACATGGATAAATAGGTTTGGATTTGATTCAGCAGCAGTTTTTGATCCATATCATAATCCTACTCACTAATTAAAGCCATTACAGATGTGTAAATAATCAATAACACACCTTGTCTGTAACAGGTTTATTCTTCCTAACAATGAACTGAAGAGACCAAATAAAAGAAAAATGTCATTTCATTGAGTAGGAAGCACACCAAGGCTTGCAACATTGCTTCTAACTTTCTCAAACAATTTAAATATAGTATATTCAACTCAGTTATAAAAATACACAGTTTATTAACTCCAGAATTACCATCCCAATTAAAAGGAATCCCTTTTCCACTTGACTAGGATTATCTGAAAGGTCAGCCAGCAATCACTGCTGGGCTCCCACTGAAATTCATTAGTTCTAACCAGCAGTGATGTTAATGGATATGATAATTACACCCATTGATGGTTTGGTTACTTGTTGTGCCAGAAAGAGATACCATTATGTGACTAACATAATCCTACCTAATCCTTGAAGGCTTGTATGTAAACCGCTGAAGTGTCACAGAAAGGAAATTATATACAAGCAAAATCAGTGAGGTAAAGTGTTATGACTTTTCATAGTTGTTCTCTAAAATGCATGGAAATCAGACAATTTTATGCTTTCAGTGTCCAAAAGAATTGGAGATGTCAAGCAAGTCGAAACAAAATATTTTTGCTCAAGTATATCTTGTGGAATTTGCAGCCTTTATATTTCAACTGGACAAGACAGAAGAAGAGACAAACTGTGAATTTTACTCGGAAATACCCTCACCAACGCTTCACCTTTCTGAAAAAAAGTTGGCATACTGATTACGAAATTAGGTGTGTTTATTTTCATCTGCCCTACAGTTTCTATTTTACTGTTTCCATTCCTTCTCCTCCTTTTTTCTTTTTAAGGACTAAAACAACCACCAACATTGGCACATAGCCAGAAACGGCAAGTAAAAGGAGTGGTCAAACAGTGATGAATTAATTAGAATTAAAAGTTAAACTGAAGAAATCTTTTATTTGTCCCGGTGTAAAAACAGCACAGTAGCACCCCGGGCACAGACAGGGCCTGATGGCAAGTGCGGAGATTGGTCTCCATTACAAATACTAAACTGATTAATGGAATTATTGTAATGTAGGGCAAGGACACGCCAAATCAAGACTAAAATATCACCTTAATGATTCAACTTTGCAACTTGCTTTGCCCAGGTAGGCTTTTGAGCTATGAACATACTCCATCAGGACTAGGGATTTACATAAAATATTCAGGCTTGACCTGGTTTCATCAATGTTAGCCCTATTTAAAACTTGTACAGCTAGGACTGGGAAGTGGAATTAAGTGACAGGACAACAGTGTTCTGGCTTTTATGTTTTAGGGCAGTTTTTTTCCCTTTAATAATTCTTAAAATATATTTTATTACAAAATTATTGAAAAAAGGAAAGCTCTCTGGCTTTAGGAACACAAAAGCTAACCAAAATACAGTAGAGCAAAAACTGGGGCAATTCAGATAGATGTATTTTATCTCATGCCTCCTGAATTTAGGGCAGTACTGAATGAGAAAGATGCTTTCCAGTTTTGACCCCTCCCTTACTAAAAAACCTCTTTCTCTTTCCATCTTTGGAAGCACATATTTGCAATTTATAACTTCATACTTAATTCATTTTTTTTCAACTATAAAATTATGAATGCACAGGAACTGACAGTTTTTTCTTTTTAAAATTACGGATAATTCATAAATTACAACATAGGACCCATGCAAAATTACATATGCTGAGTTCCAGTGAAGTAGCTTGAAGTAGCAGTGCAAGTAGCAGAATAACCACTACTAGAATCATAGAATCATTTAGGGGTTTTGCTTTTCTCACATTTCTAGTACAACTAAGATGGGAAAAGCCAAGACAGTAGCAGAATTTGTCATAGCTGTGGTGCCAAAAAGAATACTCTGGCAATGACTTACAAAATTTTGGCACAGGACAAACGTTTCCAGTTGGGTTTGCCCCGGAATTCATAACATAAAGCTGAGTGCCAGAACAGCCAGTGTGAACCTGCAGCTGCAATATTTTGCCTGATAGAACTTAGAAACTTAAACCCATGAAAACAAGACAGTATTGTCTTAAATAATAATAAAAACTAAAAAATAAGAAAAAATAAGAATCAGTAGAGGAAAATGAATCAAGGACTTAATTCAAAGGCTTACACTGAGAAACTGTGTATTATTCCCAGTAAAACAAAAGTGACAATGTAAACTTAAGTGCCAAAACCACTGTAGCCTGCAAGACAGAATCCACTGGAATTCTTAATCTCATCATAAGACTCTAAAGTAGGTCACAGCAAGCTTAACAAAATTTGACAGAAAGCAAAGACTAAGGGGTAATAGTATGCAAATCACCTTCCCTGCAAAGTTGATACTCCTTTTCCCACCCCCCATGATTATGACCAAGCCTCAACTACAAAAGGATCCATTGTCCCTGCAAACAGAGGAATATTTATATGCACACTTTTAAAAGTAAGTATTTAATGACAAACCATGTGCTTTTAGACCACTTCTAATTGATCTATAATTCTTTCACTATTTGTTTTAAGTGGTGATTCATAGCTGCTCAGTCTTATCTTAAATGCTATGATTAGAAGTTATTAAAGAGACAGATTACATTATATAGAAATTCTAGTTCAAAATATACATATACTTATAAACTTTTGAAAAAAATATACGCTTAGAACTCAGGCTTAAGGGAGAACTTAATCTAACTTTTGTATAGAAATATTCTAGACTAAATTTCAATTAAATTATGTACTTCTTCAAGGTAAAAAGGGAAAAAACACAGCTATTTCCTTGTGAACACCACTTGTAAGTAAAAGTTACGCTATGTAACCACATTTACCTTATTTTAATATTCAGCACATCCTGAAAAATATGTTTATTGACAAAACAAAGGAGAAATTACTCAAGACCAAAAAAGTCTGCAAAGTGTCTGGCTTCCTCACATTACAAACTGTAATCATGTCTTTCAGTACTTAATATGCTTAACACTAAACAATTAGTAAGTTAAATAATTAAGTGAAAATTGTCTCTACCCTAAATTCAATAAGTTGGACATTTAGGATACTAGAACTTCAAAAAAGTTTTATTTTGTTTGAGCGAGGGCCAACAGTTAAAGATAAAATTCTTCATTATAAGTAAAACTCTTCTCATCAGCTCCCAAATCACATTCTTCAATCTGAAGATATTCTGATAGATAGTTATTGTACCTAAAGGTTTTGTTTCGAGCTCAAGGTTTTAGATTTCACCTTGGGAATAGAGCATTTCACTCATGATATCGTCATTTAAAAGCAAGATACTAATGTATCAACACCACACTCAACATAGCACAGTAATGTTATTCTAGTTTATTATTTCCAGGAAAAAACCTAATTAACTTGTGCCAAGCAGATTTTATTTTTTTCTTTAATTAAAATGGATAGTGTTTCTCTTATTTCTTTACACTCTTTTTAAAAACATTTTCAGACTTAAGAACTGTACACTTGCAGGGCTTTGATATAAAAAGTAAAAATAAAATGGTTATGGTAAGGAAAATTATACTGGATATAATACAGTGAGCAGGTGAAACCATGAGCCTTAAAATTTATCTTTTGTTCTCTGCATTTTAAGAGCCATAGTACTAGATTCACCTTTATTGTCAATATACAATCATGTTTTCAGATATGTGCTTTGTAATCAAAGTAGTATGTAAGGGAATCGTCCAAACCCAAATCTTCATTAAGGTGCCAGTTTGTTGTTAAGGGAAAAAAATTCAAGACAGGATCATTTTTGTCAATTATTAAGACATTCTTGCAAATGCTCTCAGGTGTGTGGAAGTGGGGAGATTTGGAAAAAGGACCAGAAGGAAGTAGAAGGACTGACAAATTTGAGGAAGTCGCAGAAAGGTTCTCCTGGACAGAGAAAGATGGGAGCTTACTCTCACACCAGGGAACTCCTAAAGAGGAGGATGACAAAGAGAGAGTGTCAACAATTCAAGGCTGATGTGATGTGAGGTAGGAGGAAATATAAGACTTTATATTTCACAGACTCCAATGTAAGCAATAGGAAACCAAGAACCACAGAAGGTGGGAACCTGAGGCAGAGAGAATGTAGAAACTTTTTATTCATGAGGAATGGAGCAATTAGGTAGAGAAATATTTCAGAAACATACTTATTCTTAAATATTTTTAATACATTTTCAACAAAACATTTCACAGGTAACAGGTAACACTTGGAGCCAACAAGGTCAGAATAGCATCTTTTCAGGACAGAGTTCTGAGATTGCAAGTGGTCCCACCAAGCCAGAGACGGCTCCAGGGCCCTGCCTTCATGAAAGGATACACATAACCCCCACCAGGAGAATGCAGAGGAAACACAAGATGAGCCTACCATAACCTAAGAAACCCAAAAGCACATTGTCATACTGAAGTGAAACCCAATAATGCTAATCTCAGCTTAGCAGCTCACACAGAGCTCAATTTTGTAATTTATCCAAAGAGAAGGTTAACATGAAGGAAACTACAAAGGAATTTAAATCTTAAAAGAAAGGAAAGGTGCTGAATTAGATGGTGCTGAAAAAAGGAATTTGGTTGTTGGCTTCTCAGACTTTTTTCTTCAAAGGATATCAGCAAATGTTAATGGATTTTTTTTATTATGCAGTCATTTGTCCTTAGAGAATGGACTGAGACCAGAAGAGTCATTCCATGTAAGCCATTAAACAAGCAGTAGATTGCTACGATTTCTGGATTATATTGACCATTTCAAAGGTGAATGCCCTTTCTGACTAGCCATCAGCATCCTTTCCTATTTTAAAGTATTATTTATGTCTCTTATTTAGGCACAGGCCAAAAAAAAGACAGTCAGCATTTCATATTTGACAGCTAAGGACTTCAGTATGAAGTGACTTGATACTAATTACCGTGCATGAAAGTCTCAGTGTTGCCATTTATCACAATGAAAGCACTGCAATAAACAAAAAATTGGTGATGGAAGGACACCACAAATGTTTGCAACTGCTGACAGGGGTTGAACTGGCTAGTTTACAGTTGTACAAAGGCAAAATTTAAGAGCCTACAGCATCTGTGTTTACACAAATAGATGAATTAAGAAGATTAATTAACATTCTGATGTGTCAGAGAAAGTAAAGTGTCAGGACAAGTGCACGGTAGAAAAAGAACTAAAAGGTAAGTACTAGCTTTTCTAGAAAAAACTAATTAGCAGACAACTTATCATATTGAAACTACCAACGAATTTAACATCCTGAGGGAGTTTCTGACAAGCTAGAGGGGGAAAATTAAAAGAAAACTTCAGAAACAGATCTAGGGCAGTATTCTAGGTCAGTATGCCAAGAGAAGCAGCACTGCAGAGGGCTGGGCAGCAGTGGCACTGCAATCTCACAGCTGCCAATGTGTTGCTATCAGCACAAATCCCACAAAGGAAGCAAGACAGGAAACCAGCTCTATCAGCACACTGATCTCTGTGGCAAAACAACCCATCCTGTCTTTTGGGATTTGCTCAAGCTAACCATGAAGGCACTAGATTCCCCCATAGACTCATTCTTCCAACCACAGCTGTTGATACAACTGTTATTTTTGGAGGAAAACCTACATAATCACAGAGAGAGTGCGATAAACATGGACATCTATTCTTCAACATGAAGACAAGTCATAGCTGAGGTTCTCTTCCCCACGAGCAGGAAAGTGCTTGTTATCTTCTGTGAAACAACCCGCTTTATAGCACATCAGTGCCAACAACCCAGGACAAAGCTCCGCTGTGACTACTCAAGCCCACCACGACAAATCTTTTGCTCTTATTCGCAGCAGTTACCAGGCTTATCCATCCCACTCTAACAGTGGTGGTGGAACTTGGCCATCCCACTTCAGAATAAGCAATTAGGAAAACAAGACAAATGAAGTATTCCAGAGAGACAACCAAGCTAACTGTAGTGTAACTGGATGGAGGGGAAAAAGAATAAAAAAAAAAGGCAAACCAACCAAAAAAACCCCAACAACCAACACACAAACCTGAACTCCAAGATTTGCATTAGTTTCTCAGTCCCAAAGCATTACAATCTGTTTCTTCAATTACCTTCCCCATATCCTTTTCTAAGCATGTGTTAAATAAATTTGTCACGTTACACTATGTTTTAAACTCAAGATGACTGAACCAACTATGCTGCCATAGATACAACTGACAAAGTTAGGGAGGCAATCCCTAGTTTTATTTTTTTTCCCCAAACTATAAAATTGCAATTTACCCTAGGGATCAGGCTAGGCATGCCAGAGTAAATTACAAATATCTGTAACCCAGAACCAACATTCCAGCAATGTCCAAACTAGCAGTTACAAAATAATTTACTTCATTTTAAGGGACAACCACCAACTAGTATCTACAAAGGTAAGGCATTTATTACTGCAACAAGCCTTCAGTTACAAGCCTAAAGAAATAGTTCCATCATCTAGAAGGCACTAGTCAACAGCACAGTATGCATAGCACAGGAGTCAAAGAGTGCTTGGTTTTATGTTTATAAGCAAAATATCCAAACAGGTCTAAAAGTTCAGGGAGGAAAAAGAAGAATCTGAATCAATCTCAAGAGTGACTGCTCATTCCCTCAAATGGAGCTCAAAGTGTTTGCTTATCCAGAAATAGTGTTGGAACAGCTAAAATAACGAAAGACGCGAATCTCTGAAATCACTATTTTTCTCAGTCATCTGAGTGAACTGTAAGAAAGCGTCATTCTTAGTTACTACACCTAGAACAAACTAAAGGCATGGTCACTACCAGTAGCATTCACTTCCACAGTCAGAGCAGCCTGTGTGAGATCAAACAACTAAAAGGAGCAAACAATTAAAGCATTGAATATTTTAAAATGAGTTTACTGGTATTTTCTGCTATAACAACTACGGCTTACATCACGATGTGGCTACAGTTTTTCACCCAACTGTATTACTTTTGAACAAACCTCAAACATTCTGGAGATTTCCCAACTAATTTAGAGACATAAACATGAGGAAATCATAGGCAAAACATGTGATTTTGTGTCCTAATTTCCAGCTTTGGCACACTGGCCAGTCTCTCCATTTAATTTTGATACCACACGCATGACCGATCTTCCAAGTCTGGAGAGCCACGTGAAAGATGGAAAGTGAGCCTACACACATCTTTTGACAGAAACACCAGTGGATTACATATTTTGTATTTCATGGTGTATAGGCACTAAATATAAGAATGCAGACGTACATCTCTTCACCCTTATCTCTGAAGATGGCAACCTGAATATAGTACATGGGCCATTCCCTCTAAAAGGCCCACCTGCACTATCTACTGGCACTCTGCACACTCGGCATTGCAGCCACTGACGCTCACCTGTTGCAGAAGCAAAGCTCACACAAAATGCAACCTAAAAAGCTTCTTTGAATTCTTCCTTGCTAAATTGACCAGGGTATTCATGGCAAGTTCCTACTTCAAGTGTATTACATACCCTGTAGTTACTAGTAAACTATGGTGTAGCTGTTGAGGTAACAATCCATTTAATGCTCTTGGGACCAAAGAAATGGGGAATTCCTCACTTAATAACTACCTTGTTCATGAAACACAAAGTTCCTCCACTCTAAGACAATGGATCAAGAAATCAAGAAACCTGAACCATTTCACTATCATTCTTCTCAGGTCTCAAAATCCCTCACCTTCCCCAAGAAAACATGATGTCTGGCAAGAGCCATTAAGAAGTATCGTAGCTGCTTAAAAATAGACAACTATGATGTATCCTGTAAACCATATACTTCATTATGCATGCTATACATCTCCATTATAGGGAGACCTACACAAATGCCTAGTACAAACACCTATCAAACACACCTTCAGCAACAGTCAAGAGATAAAAACTGGCTGGGAGGTACAAAGCAGAGTTGAAGTGGAAGACAAGCCTTTGCAATTAATATTAACAATTAACAAAGGAACAAAAGCAGACATTGCCTACTCAAAACCGAAAAGCACAAGGAAGTATAAAGGGACTTTCTCCACTTCTTAAAATTTATTAAAGGCTTCTGCAAAACAGCAATGAGGATAAGCATATTAACTCGAGCCTCAGAAATCACTGTGCACACAGAAATTGTTACAAAACTAGAAATACAGAGCAGCAAACGTTTATCCGCAGCTTAAATATGTAAATATCAGCCTAGAACGAAAGATTTCTTTTTTAAACAGCTTGATAATGCCTCTGTGATCTACTATTTTATTAAGTATGTCTTGCATTGAGAAGGACAGGGTTGCACGCATGTTTTCCACTTCCCACTCTGGCTTTCTGATGGCAAATTTCCCCTATTCTAGAGTTCAGTGCTTTTTACTTCTTAAGTCTATTGAAACTTGTTCCCTTCTGTAGGCAAGACATCCAAATGTACTGAAACTAGATACAATTAAGAAACGTAGCATTTATACACTTTCCAACTGAGGATAACAAGAACTTCTACAAACATTTGGGCAATCGTGGAATGTTCCCTTTAATTAGATTAAGTACCCTTTTCCTCACACAGAAAACCATCAAAATCTAACTTACCATTCCATTCTTCATAAGAAAGTTTTCCTCAACCATCCATTGGTTTCCAGCAACTCATTACTGGTTGGCTTTTTTTTTAAAAAAGGTATACATATCGCATTCTAGAAGCATAACTTCCTTGTTCCTTTTTCCTCAGCTACAAAATTTAAGTTTCAATTACAAGTTTGATGACTTATGTAACTAGATCTTAACTGCCACGGTGCATTTAATTTGCATATTTCAAGTGACAAGAAAAATGTATGGTTACTCCAATTTTAATAAAGTTATACATCATCATCAGAAAGATTTTCATCTGTATTAAATATTAGCACAAACAAAGCCTGGAGCTCTGATCTACTTTCTGTAGGTCACATCTTGTCAAGAAAAGCACATTCATTCCTAGAAATGACCTTTGCTCAGGATAAAAAGCTTGAAAGCAGCTATTCTTTATGCTGACAGATTTGTAGGAAAGAAGAAAGTAGAAAAGAAGAATTTATATTCATATAGCAAGTCTATTCATAATTTACTACACCATGAGGAGGACCACAGGTTACTTACTACATTTGCTTTACACAAAACCAGATAAAATTATTTCCTCAGTGTATCAAACCATATTAAATCACTTGTGAGTTAATTTGTTATAAAAGTCTTTTAAAATCTTTTTAGTATATCAAACCACTCAGTACAAGAAACTCAAGTTATTTCTGGAGGTGAATGAGATTGTATGAACCGGTTTCCCTTTTTTTTTTTTTTCAGACTTATGGATAATCTACAGATTTTCAAGTTAGACAACATTATTAGCAAGCATCTTATCTAATGCACCATCTACACATTTGGGTAATGAAATTGCCTTTCAGTTCCCAGTTCTTGACTTCTGTCATTTCATATTGTCCCACTAATAAATCTGAAAATAACCATTTTAGCTTGATTTCTGACCCAGAACAGACTAGATTCACTAATTTAGCCCGCTACAGTTTTATCTGTGACATCAGAATTGAACATTACACTGTCTGAAGTCAAATCACCATTTCCATGGATACGTTTTCCACATTTTCCTATCTGTTTTCAAAACAGCTGAAGAACCCTATTTGCTTTAAATTCCTCTTTTGAATAGGATATGCTGTAACTAAACTGACAAAACCCACTAATATCCTTCTCCCTGCCTCCAAATAAGGAAACTGTAAATCAGAAAAGTATATGAATAAGTTGTTTTTTTCTTAGTGTAACTGACTAGTGGCAAGTTAATTTATGTGTTTTCTGGCTCTACTGGTCTGAGACTCCGGTGGTAGTACTTCACTGTGTTTTTGTTAATGTGACCAGCAGTGCACCACCACCACCACGTTAGGCCATGTCACCTTACTTGTACAGCCTTCCACTACATCATGGATGAAAGCATGCAGTGACACTGATTGCAGCATTGTTCTCTTGAGATATGAACTTATTGACTTTATGTCCAAAGATCTTTATACCATACAAGCAGTTTTTAAATTCATTAGACTTTAGACATAAAATCCATGGTCACTTTTTTCAAGTCTTTCAAGGCAGGATTTAGCTTTTTAATATTCAAATAACCCACTGAATTCTATGTAATCATCTTCTGAAACTTTCTTCTGCATACTTTGCTATTTTTCATTAGACTGACTCCTGATTCTACAACTATTATTCTAACAATAAACACCATCTTTGTTATTGATTTCATAAAATATGCTCTAGGTGCAAAACTGAGGTTCATCTCTAGGATATTACAAGAAAAAACTTATGTTTTAACCAAAACATAACTTACAAAAACTTTAACCCACCAAAATAGCAGCAAAAAAAAAAAAAAAAAAAAAAAAAAAAAAAGGGATTGCAGTTTTTGCTGCTGAAGCAGTTTGTAGAATATAATACTTTAACGTTTCTGAAAAATAACTTAATTACATTGTAGCTTCTGGGAGCATAATCTTTCAAATACACTTAACACATATTATGCTATCCTTAAACAGAAAAGGAAAAATGCAAAATAACTGTAGTGTATTCCTTTGTTTACCTGCTCACCTTCTGTACCAGGCTTTGAGTGCCAAGGAAGAAATAAGTTTTTAAATATAATGCTACCAGTAAAGCATTCTTTGCCTTAGTTTCCTTTTGTGGTTACTTTCATTATCTTTGCAAACTTCTCCAGAGAAGTGCTTGCGGGACATTCAAAGGGTACAGATACATTAAATCAGTGACACCCAGAGAGCTAATAAAGCTAAGGTTAAAAGAGAGGCTAAAGAAAAGAGTAAGAGGGAAAAGGTTACAAATTTGAAGAATGGAGGCAGGAAATGTGAGACAGATTCCTTCTTCCTCCTCCTTTTGAAGTCCTAGACTTCTTATATCTGGCTTCCGAGTGGATACAGGAAAACCTTTGTCACCATGAGGCAGTCCAGCAGTGCAAAGGGTTTCTCAGGACGGTTGTGCAGTCTCCATAACTAAGTTTTCAAGGCTACCAACTGGATAAAGCACTGAGTAACCTGGTCTCATCTCACAGCTGACTCTGATTCTTCAAGTAGAAAGTTGGACTAGAGACTTTCTGAGGTTCTTTCCAGCTTGAATATGCTGTGATTTACTTTGTCTTCTCAAGCTGAGTTTGCAACTACAGTTCTGAGCTGTGCGTGAAAATAAAAGATTAAAAAACCCTCAAAACTACCAAGTAAATTCTAAAGAGCCCTTTTACTACTTCTTGACTGTTGTCATGTTCGAAAGCAACACTAAGGGTAACACGTTTGATCTTCAAAAGAAGGAAGAAAAATTACTATTCAGTATTCCCACGAAATTCTGTTTCCTTTAAAAGCAATGTAATTGTACATTTTGTACCCAGCTCAGATGAGACTGCACTCAATGCAACTTCTATTTAAATGAAGACAGACTTGTCTAAACAAAGCCTGAAGCTCCTGTGTTCTTCAGAACAGAGCCCTTTGCCTGAGCCTTGCTCTCACTGAGAGAAAGTGGAATTTCTGATGAACCACTAGAATTAACAGCACTCCCATATCTTGCTCAAGTACATCTACCCGAGTTGTAGACCCTACTGTGGGTTGCAGTATTGGTATCCAAAATGACAAGGATTTAACAACAGTCTAACTACTGAAGGCTACCTAGGAAATCATAAAGATATGCCAACAACCCCCCTCTGAGTAAAATCAAAATGTAAATGGTAGGAAGGCATTCTATAGAGAAAGAAAGATCAAGATAAAATACAAGCTATTTCGATCTGCACTTTCCTGCACATACTGCAACAAAAAAACCAGACCTATATTACCCATTTTAAAGTAGGAAGACATAATTAAAAATATGTAATTACAATGAAAGAATAAATAATGACAGCCACATTTGTCACCTGAAACACAGTAGGATAGACTGCAGGTAAAAAGCAAGTCATGAGTGTCTTCAGGAAATCTTTAAGTTGCATTTAAAGATAAAAGATACGTAGAAGTTTCTAGAAAGTGTGGGTATGCTCTATATTAGCCCAAAACAAGCAGAAGCACAGCCTTATTGTGGAAAAAAATAGCCCAGGGAGGTGGATAAAATCATTGCTGCATTAAAAGTAGAAGACTGAGTGACAAACTCCAACAAGAGCATGCAGTACAGCTAAAACCAGACATCTGGACTCGGCTTTGCATTATAACCAAACAGAAGCACCTTCTACCTGATTGTATTATAGTCAAAAGTGCACACTCCCTCCTGCAAGACTAAAAATTAAAAGTAACAAAAGGAGAGACTGCACCTATTACCTTAAAGGGAGGATATGAGAAAACACATTAAAAGAATGTCTATCCCTTAAAAACCATCAACAGAACCAAAATGTCTAACATATACAGTGAGCAGAAGGCAGAAGGTCCTTCACTTTTGCTCTTATCAGATACATGTAAATGTTTACGTCATTTCGGCAACAGGTTGAGTCTGGGGAAGTTGAGAGATTAAGGCAACAAACCTAGTTACTAGGAGACTGACAAACAGGCCCATTAAGTAATAAATTTAACTCAAGTTTAACTTTTCAAAAAAACCCCATAAACTTAAACAACAACAAAAAATGAAAAACCACCCCAAACCCCAACAACCTCCCCCACCATCACTCAATCAGCAACTTGTATCTATGAAAAGCTAGGAACAAAAAAATTCACGGGATGGTAACAAGATGTTTCCCATACAGCTGGACACCAAGAAGCTGAGCCTTTCTGTTAGCATTCAAAAAATTGTACCTTTTAAAATCCCTACTGATACAGTTCCACAAAGACTGAGCTGTTACACAGCCCAGCAGTCATAATCAAGCTGGGGGTGGGGGGGAATCAAGTCTTTCTTTCTCTTCTACCCAAATTACTCCTCTGTGAGAAATTAACATTCTAGGTCTGCATTTTAAGTGAACAATAGTTAGAAATAAAAGCCATCTGTTGAGTCATTAGTGAATTCCTCTACCAATGCAAAATTTCATCTTGACACAACGGTCTTTTATTCAGTCTAGTGAAGATACCACCAGTCAATAGCACTTTCCAGGGATGATTGATCACATATATCCCACTGGAAAGAGCTGTGCTGTTTAGTCCAAATATTCTGTATTTAATTTCTAGCCACCAGTGTCAGGGAAACACTCTGAGAGTTTTCTACTTCGTAGCACCTTAGATGTTTCTCCTTGCTTCATGCTGCCAGCCATCTTCCACAGCCTCCACAATCCCCCCAGGTGAAATTCTCTCTCCCCACTTTTTTTCTCTCACACAATGTGTCCTGCAAGAAGGCTGACAAAAGCTGCACAGCTCATGCAGCACTTTCCACTACAGCGGCTCCATCCAATGTTGGTTCAATACGGACCATCCAAAGCGAGAGACAATAACAGAGGCCATCGTTTCATGACACTCGGGAGTCTTGGAGAGGCTGCTGACATTACTTTATAGGCAATTGTGGGGAGGCAAATAGGATGAGAAACTTAAATAGCAAATAGCTGAGGAGCCCTCAGAAACAAGAAAGAAGAGACTAGGTGACAAAGTAAAATAGGGTTTACAGACAGAGTTCATAACAAAGCCTGGAAAAGCTTGCGCAGTGTAAATATAGCTCAGCTAAATCCTACTTGTACCTTCTCCAATACCTACAACTCCAAGAATTTCATTATCTGTGCATCAAAGCTTATGTGGCTTGGTGGATTTTCACCAGACTGTTCTTCACCGTAAATCAAAGGTATCCATCAGCCCACAGGCTGCAGACCTGCAGCCGACTCTGCCTTCAACCCACTTGACAGGGAAGGTGAGCCTCAATTTTAACTTGCATTTTTAGTGCTATAACGTCACTTCTTTCAACTGAACATTTACTGCAGGCCCACACACGTCAGTGTGTTGTGAGAAATGGCATTTACTTCAGTGGGGTGCTTTGTGGAACCTCCTGAGCAAATGGCTTTCAGAGATGACTGCCACAGTGAAAACTCCCTGCAGTGTCTAGCACTTAGCAGAACCATAAAAAATAAACCAGACAACAAAAATCCAAATTGTTGACTTGCTCAAAAAGAACCCATGCCTTTGGGATCAAGGTAAGGTACAAGCAGAGTAACAGAGACCTGTCCCATCCCTATCTTACATTGAAACAATAAATGTAATTTACTAACATTAACCTTCAGAACAAAACCACACAGTTTAAACAAGATATGCAAACTACCTCAGAATATGCAAATTGGTCTATTATGGAATTTGCATAAAATCTGAAGGAAAGAGCTATGAAGCATTTGTCACTTATACTTTAATCCTCGTGCTCTCTCCCCCAGCAAGCAGAGAGAAGGCCTTCTCCAAATCATCACAAAGCTCAGCATTATTAATGGCCACCCGCCTTAGAGACACTTCTGTGGAGAGGGCTTCCATAGCTAACATTAATATCTGTGCAGCAAATCATTTTTATTTCATTTTTCTAGTGCAGTAAACCCCAATGCCTCAATTATGATTGCTTCACAATATTGCAAGTCTTACGTTCCCAGGCATTATCTCATAGAAAAGGAATAAAAAAAGGAAAGACAAGAGAATGCAGGAGAGGAAAGAGATTACTTACTGCAGATGCATATGTTTGTGTGCTGTTACAGCATTCAGCTAAGTGGAACCTGCATCTTTAACTGCTAGTGTAATACCAATACTGAAAAAAAGTCATAAAAGCACTTCTGTTCCTCTTGGTCCTGTCTAAACAACCACCACCAGCAAACCACATTTCTAGTATTAGAGAAATTTTTTTTTGGTCTGCCTAGTCAACCTGTCCCAAGCTAAGAAGAAAAAGCGTTCTTACCTCTATTTCCCCATGTGGATACACCAGAGGGAAAAAGTTTTCCCTGAGAAGGAACAGAAAGTCTATCAAAAAAAATCCCTAACGTGGTAAATCAAAGAAACATAAATCAGCATTTCCCTGAACAGAAAATCCCTTTCTATCCCCATGACATTAAAACTTGAGTATTACAGCTTTCTTCAAAGTTCAGGGGAGCATGTGTGTCACTAAGAAATTCTGTGTTTTCAGCCATTAAACATATGGAGATCAAGTAAGCTCTCTGCATTCCCAGGCAGATTTCCCATGTCAGACAAGCCCAGCATGAAGGCCTGTATCACAGAGACGGTAATTTACTTGCCCTGTGCACAATGAAATAAAATTTACAGTTATTTAAATCTCCAACAAATAGAAATGGATAGACACACAATATCTAGGAAAACAATAAACAGATAAACTGGCATAGCATTTTAAAAAATGCACTGATTAGTAAAACCTAAATATAAATACATTTAGTTCATACGAAAAAAATAAGTAGAAGCATTTAACTGGAGGATCAGAGAACACAATTTAAAAACTTGTGACCCACGTGGCTGAATGCCTATGCTTCTAATTTTGTAAATAATGAAATGCACACAGCATTCTTTCTAGCAAACATTAGATCGTTTCCTGCAGTTGAAGAAAGGAAATCAAAATGAGTATGGGAGATCTAGTACTGAAATATAACGCTATCACTTTATTTCTCAAAGTACTGAACAAATCTTTGAGTCCTCACATACTTTTCCAATTTGATAAATGGGCCTTGGACACTCCACATGCATTTGATTTTGCTGAATGTAAAATGTCTCAAGGAAGAGGTGGCAAATGCTGTCAATAACTCAGGGTGAGAAATGATCTGCACAACTAAACTCTGTCCCACTTTCCAGCTGAATTAGGTTAGCTCAGCTGTTAGCCAAACAACCAGGCCCTTTCAGGGAGACTGCCTGGCACACAAAATGGTCCTCACCCGTCTTCAGCACATAACAGCCAAGCCAAAATTCCATAATTTAAAGAAATTACTTATATAAAAATAACATTTTTAACACTATGGCTTACAGTGCTACCATTTTATGAAATACTCAAAAGGTATTTTTAAGCATCCTCCTAACCAACAGTAGTAACACGTAATGCCAATGAGAAAGATTGCACACAATGCATCTATTATTTAATACATCATTTAAATAAATACATTTCAGACACAAATAGAGAAATTATTTATTTTAAAATGTCTAGAAATCTGGTTGAAATATAGTAGAAGCAGAAAGCTTCTACTGTAGTAGAAAGTTGTAGATTCTTGGAATGCTGACGAAGCGTTAGACACCACAGATACTGAGCAGGTACAGCACTACCTGCAGGCTGTGTCAGCATTACCGCACCGTCTTCAATCAATCTTCAAATCTCACGATGACTGAAATACAATTTACAATTCTGCTCACAAACCAATCTGCATCTGTTTATATCAATCTCTAAAAGCAGGAATAAGACATGAAGTACTTCATGTTGCACAACACTTCAGTCTTTCTAATAAGACAAATCATTTTATTAATCCTAGGAAA
The DNA here is from genome assembly GCF_000699245.1 of Pterocles gutturalis. Lineage (NCBI taxonomy): Eukaryota > Metazoa > Chordata > Aves > Pterocliformes > Pteroclidae > Pterocles > Pterocles gutturalis. The sequence goes on along the minus strand of NW_010130544.1, from coordinate 3,621 downwards.
ATGGAAACAGCTGCAGTATAGACAGCATGCCTCGGCTATTTCCTATGGTATGGTAGAGCCCTATGGAAGATTTTAGTTAATGCAGTATGTTTCAGACCCTGAACAACTTGAAAAAATCACCTGGGTTAAGCACAAGCATTCAGTTCAAATGCCATCCTTCAACAGAGAAACATGCAAGCTTAAAAATAACTAATTAGTGCTACAGTAGGTTTGACAGGGTTCAGGCAGTCACTTCTCCATTTAATAATCTAAACAATTGCATATACCTTTGTTTCAAAAATGCATGGTACAGGAAAGATATGACTGGATGACTATCTGATCCAAGCAGAAAGTTTAAAATGTTTGTTATGCCACTTGTCAGCATCAGATGCACACAGCATGACCCTTACTATGTGCAATTATCTATTCCACATCACCATGAGAGTTTTGACTACGAGCAGCGTATGAAGTGTTTTCAAGTGAAACACATGACATAAGGAACAAAGCTTGCCCGGGAAAATATCACAATTCATGGCATATTTAATAATTTAAAAGATTTGATACATCAAGAGTAAAACTGAGTAGTTTATTTTCAAGTAAGAAATTAACAGAAATATTTGACACCAGTTTAAAAGCAAGGCTTATGGACATCACGCACATGCACGAACTGACTGTTCCATATCTGTCATTCACAAACTATGGTCTGCATACCAGTGGTGGAACAGGAGACCATAAATAGTGGTGTTCCCAAATCAAAGTGTCACAAAAAGATTTTCATTAGTCAGTGAGAAATTTTAGGGGCTAACAGTAGTTTATCAGACAAAAAACTTTTGATAACGTTAAGCTACATGCTGTTCCACCTGCTTATGCACTTATCTCCATATTGTTCCTTGTATTACACACCAAGATTTTCAACAAAGAATGGGAGTTCTGAACTTCACTAAGTTCTGATCTACTAGGCTTTAATAGTTAGGCCTTCCTTCACAAGTTTCAAAGCAGGACTCAAAATTCTGTGATCAATCTTGAAAATCCTGAGAATTTTTTAAATGTACCAATTACAATTTATAATTACTACATAGTCAGGCAGCAGAAGACAAATATGTATAGAGCAAACTAAGTACATTAGTGGAAACTTAAGAGTAAAATCTTTAATGTTTTTACATGTTTATTGTAACAGTAAGTTTTGAGTGAATTACTACTGACTCTTTCAAAAGCATAGTTACGCATCAGTACAATGACTAACTTCCTTCACAGAGGCGTGCCCCTATGAAAACCTCCTTTTGTGATTTCCCAGTGCCTAACCTGTAAAGAACGGTGATGCACTCCCTTGAGCTACCAGACCATGAACTCTACATCTGCCCCAGTAAAGCTGAGGGCTAATTGGCTGGAAAGTCTCTTTCCAGAAGAGAATCTGAGGGTCCTAGTGAACCTGGAGTTAACATGAGTCAGTAACGTGCCCTTAAGGCAAAGACCAACAAAAGCATCCTGGGCTGCATTATGAAGAGCACTCCCAGCAGGCCAAGGGGGGTGATCCTTCCCCTCTTCTCAGCACTGATGAGAGAGATCTGGAGCGCCAGGTGTAGATCTGGGCTTCTCCAGAGAGACAAGGACCTACTGGAGTGAACCCAGCAAAGGACTACAAAGATAAAAGGCTTAGAGCATCTAATATATGTAGAGAGGCAGAGAGAGCTGGGACTGGCGGCCCTGCATATGGCGGGGGGGTTGAAACTAGATGATCACTATGGTCCTTTTCAACCCAGGCCGTTCTATGATTCTATGACTGTTTACCCCGAAGCACGGAATGCTCAGAGAGGGATCTTAGCAATGGGTACAAATACCCAGTTTTGCAGCAGTGCATAAAGATGACAGAGCCAGACTCTTCTCAGCGGTTCCCAGTGACAGGAAACAGGCACAAACTGAAATACATACGGAAACACTTCACTGTGAGATTGACTAAACACTAGAACAGGCTGCTCAGAAAGGTTATGTAGCCTCTGTGCTTGGAAATGCTCAAAACCCAACAGTCCACAGCCCTGAGCAATATGCTTTAGCTGACCCTGCTTTGGGAAGAGAGATTGGACTAGATGACCTGCAGAGGTGTCTTCCAGCCTCGACTTTCCTGTGATCCTGTGATCTTTGAAGATCAGCACACCTGAAGAAGAAGAAAGCACAACTAGAATTCAGAAAGCTGTACACTTCTGTACAGATGCACTCCTTTCACCAAATTGTATACCCATTCTAAAACAGACAGAAAACCAGATAAACATGAGTGACTCTGCTGTGAGAGGAACGAATAATACACATTGAAAGGAAATCACAGGCCACAATGTTATTTAATCACAGCCTAATAAGAATCCAGGTCAAAGCTACAGCATTCCCAGCATAGTGTCTCCTAAGGACACCATTCTTTCGATACAGTCAGAGACCTAGCCAGGGAAAGACAATCTCTGTCTGCTGACCTAAGGTCTATTAACCTTAAGTACTAACCACACTAGAACATACAGCTATCACAGATATAAGACGGGAATAAACCCAACTTTTAATAAAGGATATTTGGAGACAAACAGAACAGCTGCCCTGTCTCAATTTCCATTATTAGGAAATCTTCTTGACCAAATGAAGCTCCTGATTAACTAACCCACAGGGTAAGTATGCATTCAGCTACACTGTGGCAAAGGAAGCAAGACAGTCTTTCCTGAAGAGGCATTGTATCTGAAGCTCAAGGTGGAAAAATGCTTTTCAAGGGATGGCCACTACCAGACACACTAACCAGTATTCCCGGTTCTGGTGGTGATACCACTAACCTACATTATCTCCTCTTCTTACACCTTTGCACAGTTACACTTGGTCAGCAGCGTCGCTCCCCTGTTAAGTGTTTCAAAAAAAACCAAGTCAGAAACATAAAGTGAATATCCCTGCTGTCTGCAGACAGGATATCACAGAGGCTTTCCAAAACCTACTACACTTTAACCACCTAACCTATTGTTTTGAAAAAGCTTTTTGCAGAAAGCTATTTTCTCACTCTTACCACATTAAGGCAGAAAAGCAAAGGAGAACAAAAGCAAATAATCTGAATAAGTAACCAGAGGTTCCTGAGAGATTAAGCATTTCTTATTCATGTTAACTTCAAATCCATTTGTTAAATGCATGCAATACTGCAACACGATGCACCTGCACTTTGAAACAGTCTTTTTCACACCAGCCTCCCCTGCCTAGTAATGTGACAGCAATTCTTATTCAACTTGAGATTCTCCCATACAGCTAATGACATTTATGTAATTTCCAGAGTTCTTGAAGATCTTCCTAACAGTAAAAAAGTTGCTTGTCTTACATCAACTTCTCAATGATAAAAGTCTAATTTAAAGCAATCAGATTTGACAAACAGTGAATTCTGAGAACAAAGCACATAAGCTTTCAGATGGTGTTAAAGACTACTACCATCCTAAAAATTAGCATACTGTAAGACTCCTGTACTCCCTTTACATGTTTATTTGTTAAATATTAAAACAGCATCAGGTCTCCTACAAATATTTCTATACATTCATTATAAGCTTTTATAAAACACAAGAGCAAAATATTTCAGTCATGGCCTAAATACTACATATTCCTTCTGTTTTCTCATAGAATCATAGAATGGCCTGG
>NW_010130543.1:1233-1450 GCF_000699245.1 Pterocles gutturalis | reverse complement strand
TCAGACAACAAAGTCCAGGCTGCATCTGTGTTTGCACCGAAAGCTGTCCCAGCAGTGCTTTGAGTTGTGAAGGGAAGAAATCTTCCTCCTTCAGCTTAGAGCTAGAGGGCTCTGGACATAAATTTTGGCCACCTTAGTCCCATGTACCACCAACTGCAGGAGCTGGCATGGCTTATCTAGACAAGCCCAGGGGGTCTTCTCTTCTCAGTCAGATCGT
>NW_010130543.1:0-810 GCF_000699245.1 Pterocles gutturalis | reverse complement strand
TTTGGGCACCTCATACTCCCATTCTGAGATACAGACTCAGCTGTTGGCGCATGATCTGTCTGAAATCCTGTGGCACCTGCGGTGTATCATGGAGGTTTGTTAGGAGAGAGGTACCAGCGGAAACATGGGTTAGAGTAAAGGAACCAGCAATCAGACCTCCACAAGTAAGCTCAATCTACGGCTAAGCTGACTGCAAAGTAAGTATTTTGCTTTTGGTTAAGGTGACCCTAACGGAGGCTTTTTTCTTTTTTGAGCATTTTCATAGTTTTTTTATTATCTGTTTGATCTTCTTTTAAATTGAAACTTTGGTACCAAATCTATGAATTATTTACTAAAGAAATACGAAACCCCTTTAAGACTCTGACTACTTTGGTTTTACCATTTTATTTTCTTTAAACTTTTTTTTTTCTTTAATTTTACCCATTGTTTCACGTTGCCTTTTATTGTGTGTTCTGATCAAAGCCAGCTGCAATTGTGTGGGCAGCTTTTCGTACACTTCAGCAGGCTCTGGATCTGCTGAGAGCCCCTGCTGCTCAGTGACTGCTCGGTGGCCAACATGAAGTGAGGAGCTGGTCTCAAGCCTTTTCCTGAGAAAAAGGGAAAAGGTGTCTGTTTTCAGGCTTGCTAGCAGTGGGTCTCAGAAGCAGAATCAGACAGAAAAACTTCACAGAACTCTTCTAATATATTTTTTTAATCTCTGTCTAGCTGGTTTAGGTTTTTTTTTTGTTTTTTTTTTTTGTTTGTTTTTTTTTAATGTCTAAAATTCCTTAACAAAGTCACTGTAAAACATTGGTTATGAAGATAATAAAC
>NW_010130542.1:19885-72147 GCF_000699245.1 Pterocles gutturalis | reverse complement strand
GCCTGCCGCGCTCGGAGGCTGCCCCCTGCTGGCCCGCGTCGGCACTACGGACCCTTCCCGGCTGCTTCCCGAAGGCATCAGGAAAAGTTTATCCGTGTTCCAACCCAGCTATCCCTCACTCGACCTATACCCATCACAGAAGTTACATGAGACTGCAAAAAAAGAGTACACTAGTAATTACAGGCACGAAAATCAAATGCTGCACTATGCTCATCTGACAAGGCAACTCTGAAATTAAGTTTTGCACAACTTCATGCATTTGTCCTGCGGGTAACCCCACAAAATGACAGTGTCATTCTCAAAATATGAGATCTCAGGATTTTGAGGCAGCTCAAGCATTTCTGCCACTCACCAAAACCCAAAACATCATCTCAAGGGAGCAAAGAGAAAAAATAAAATGCGTGCTTGTTTGTAATCATTCTCAATAATAAAATGCAGTAGTGTCCATCTCAGGAATGGCTGAGCCTGCAGATTTTAATTTAGACTGGTATGAGCAGGTCTGACATACAGAAATGACTCAATTAATGTGCTACAATCACTCTCCTTTAATGATATATAACTTTTTTCTCTTATAGTCCACAGTGAAATCAGTCTCTCAGATTCTGTCATGCAAGACAGATCATGATAATTGAAGCAAATCACTGGCAGAAAAAACCCTGTCAGAAAAACACAGTTCTCTGTTGGAGGTGCTCTCTAACACAGCACCATGAGCTCGTTGCTCACCTAAAATGAAAATCCAAACTCCCTAGAAAGTAATGGAAAGACTAAGCTATTTTAATGCACTCTTAGCACCCAAACCATAGCGTACTCCATAGGACCACTTACTCAACACTTACTCAAGCTTATAGGCACTTGTTTACTTTTCCAGCTACTTGGGGGGGGGGGAACCACCCAAACCAAAACCAAAAACAAAACAGTGTTTTGAAGCAGGAAGTGATTTAATTCTACTCCTAACACACTTTCTTCCACAGAAAGCTACTAAAAATATCCCAGAACCTTGATCAGTCTATTTAATACAGGCAATCTGCATTGCTCCAGGATTAGATTTCTTGCTCTACAAAATTACACAACAGAATTTCTTCTTCCTATAGACAAATATAAGCTATATTGACTAGAAGCCATATTTGACATTTAAGGACATGCTGCACTTAAAGTACCTCCCATCAGCTAGACACACATACTTACATTCAGACTTTAGAAAGTGGCATTGAGTTAGGACACCTAGAATTTATTCCAAGGGGCTCTCCTCTTTGGGATCTAGGTTTAAATTTAGCATTTATATACTGATTATAGTGTTCATTTCATTTTTGGCTTAAAAAAAATTTAAAAAGCATTGAAGGAACACCAGGAATAAATTACCAGTTACCACGTTCAGCTTGACATTGTTCTCTCCTGTGCATGCACCACAAAAGAACTGAACTACTCAGTATTTCAAGTGTATTTCCATTGCTTGCACGTGTGAGTTGGTTTGCATGACTTGCAGCATCTAAACATCTTGTATACGTGCCACATATGTGCTAAATTGCAGTCCTTACACACACACACACACACACACACATTCAGAGCAGCGTGACCTGGTTCTAATTTGCACCACCAAGTCCTGCTCCGGTATCTGAAAGCAGTACTTGTGATAAGGCACTCTTGACTGTCTCACTCAGTTTTAGCCATGTAAAAGTTATGTGCCTGGATAAAGACAGTTGCCTCGACTTTTTCTGTTATCAAAGTGGGTGAGAAAAAACAAACCACACCTGAGAAGCACATTGAGAGCCTACAAAAACTAAGCTGTCTAGACAACTATCTTAAGCAGCAGAGGATGGGAAGGGAAACGTCCCAAAGACCCAGGCGTTGTGTCTTTGCACTGATTACCATCAATTAAGGCCAGACACCTGAATGTTAAGACTTCTCATACTTAAGTGGTGCCAGATTCAAGGATGAATCTTGGTTCCCAGAGAGCAGAGTCTAGGCAGCAAAGGCATCCTTGTACGTCTTATTTTCAAAATCACCAAAAGTTCCAATAGTTTCTATATATCCTGCATAAAATAAGAGTCTTGGTATAGATGCAGTGCTAATAGGCAAGCACCCACAGCACAACATCTCCTATGAGAAACATCCTAGATGATCTCCAATAATAATTTAAAAAAAAAAAAAAAAAAAGGTGCTTTGTGGATGCACCGTCCTTGCAGGTTGGCAGTGGCAATCTCTAGCACTACCCCATATACGTGCGTATATATAATTCAATGTCTACAGTCACATCTCTATTAGTACCATCGTAACTAGCAGAATGTTAGAGCTAGCACCATGTTTTTGTGCTGTGGGATTCCATTGCCTCAATCACTCAGTTCTCACAGGACGGTTTTGACCTGAACTCTCTCACCCAAAGCCAGGGGACAGTTCAGGAGTTATTCTGGGGCTGGGGTCCCTCCTAACAGAACTTACTACAATAGATGTGGGTCACCTCTGGCAACTGAATGATCCTGGACACTCTCTGTTTAGTAAAACATACATGGGCTAGAAGTTTGCCATTTCGGAATTCAACTTAAATGCTCTAATTTTAGACAGTTGAAACCCTGAAGTCTGTTACTCCACTTCCAGTTTCTGCAGTGTTCGATTCTCTGATTACAGACGACTTGTACAGAAACCGAGTCACACAGCTGAAGGCACTGGGTAAGAAAATCCTTCTATGGCAAGGTGAGTTGAACCTGGCAGAGAGACTGAGGAAATGCCCAGGAGCTAAACATTACAAAACTACGAGATAACTGCAAATGACTGAGAATTAATCCTCCTCTCTAAAAGAAAACCGCAAAGTAAAACATATCCTAATTGTAAGCAAGAGACTGTGGGAACAGAGGAAGAAAGTAGAAACATTGTTTTGTTAATAATACCCGCTCCTAGAATAAGTCAAAACCCCTTGTGGCATTTATAGACTATTTTCTGCATAATTAATTGAACAAAACATCTGAACTGATCTCTCCCTTAGAAAGAAAAATCGTAATGCTCCATGAAAATGAAAGAAATGAATGACTGAGTAGCAGCTATTATGTGGCCTTGTTTTTTCTTAATTTGTCAGGTATGAAGCACACAATGCGTATTAGTTATGCACAAAGTTATGTAAACCATTATTTTGAAGAAATTATGCCCATGCTTTCTTTATGGGTATAGAGAAACTGCATCCTAACAAGTGAGAAAGAAACTATGGGGACTGAAGGAAAGAATGCATCCTAAACTGCAGTTCAGGGAAAATACAAAGTGCCTGTTGGAGTCAAGAATATGAGAGAAAACCCCCACTGCCAGAAAGAGTCAAGTATGCTCTGTTCTTCAGGAGATCAGGCTTTGCCTTTAAAATTTTCACCTCCCCAACCCCAAAGTGAGGGGAATACAAGCTACTCGCAGCCATCTCCACCAGACCCAAGCCTATGGTGCGAGAATATACGCACAGCTCAGAGAGATCCTCGGAGCAGCACGTTCCCCCAGCTAGAGCGTACATCAGTGGACTGCGACAGGAGCTGGACCAAAGACTCAGCTGTGAGTCGAATGAGCTCTAGACATACCCAGATTCACTCAGCTAAGCTGGGACACAACGAGTCAGCAACCACAGTGATGCCCCGAAGTGAGGCAGGAGGTCTCCAGGCTACAGGCTATGCTTGCTCTGAAGGAAGGAGAGGCAGATAAGCTAAGCACAGGGAGCCCTACCATAACAAAAGCACTTTTCTTTAGTGAACATAAAGCACTGGAAAGTCACTATGAAGAATCACAGGAGACACATTCATTTAAAATATCTATTGAAATTACAAATTAAACTCTTCAATATGATTCAAAGTACAAAACACAACATTAAAAGGCATTCAACAGCTCTTTTATACATCACAGTGTTAGTGGCACAAAATGTACTTACATTTCAAATACACCAACAGAACTATTTTTACACTGGTCAAATACATTATTTATACATATGCATGACTCCTTCATGCTTATCCCTATACAAGTTTAAAATACATCCATGATAAAATGATCAAGAAAGGTTCAGTTACGTACCACGTACCTGTGCCTAATGTTCCTGGACTTCTTACAAGAGAGACAGAAATCAAAGCAATAATGAAGACCACAGGGCTCTAAACACAAACAGCATGCCTTACTTAGTATAAGTGCATTAGCAATTAAGCACTGATGCAGGCTTTTTTGATGTCTTTAATATCACCATCATCAAAAAATGCATTCTATCTGTTTTACTCAGGATTTTAGATTATGTATGTGAAATGTACAAAGTTTGGTTTTAAAAAAGCAAACCTGCACAAAGCTTTATGCATGCTGCATCTCACTGGGATGAGAATGGCCTGTATTAAATATATTCATTCCTATACAGTAAAAGGTCTACAGAGGAAATGCACAAAACTTCATTTTTATTTTTCGTGCCCATAATGATTTTAAATCAAAAGCACTTCATCTTTTTCTGATCTATGAATATTTTCACCTGTCAGCTCCATAAACACAAGAGCTTTTCACTGATTTAGATTGTGTTCCCTGCATGTCAGGAGATCCACTGTAAGCTGAGAGTTGATCTAGTCAGCTCTTATTTGGGATTTTGCCTAATTCATAAACTGGAGTATTTGAGGAAAGATCATGCTCCTTGGTATGCGAGGGAAAGCATCCCAAGTTCTTGGCATGCTAAATTCAGTAGTAGGAGGTTTCAGGATGAACGCCAACATGAATAAAATTGAGATATCAACATAAAACTACAGTAAGCATTTATATATAATCTGTCATCACAGAATCTTGAAGAGCCTCAAAACCAATGAATTTGCCCTCACAGACCTCCTGTGAAGTAGGTAAACATTGAGCCATCCATTTAAAAGATGGTTAAATTGAGATAAAAGGAGATAAGTGACTTGTGCAGTGTCACATGGGGAAAACCCAGTGCTACCGCCATTGAAGTCGGTGCAGGCTATGCTGCTGATCTCTCTCAGGACTGACTTTAGCCCAACTAACAAATGGCAAGTCTAGGGAGACGCAAAGCCTCTGGAGTCTGGACTCCACGCTCAGTCCCATGATTGCTAGACAGGACACCGCTTCAGCCCAACAGAACATGCAAACGATGTACTGTTAAAAACTCCATTAAAAACAGCATTTAAGACAATGCAAAAACCCTAAATAATAGCATAACCATAAAAATGCAACAGAAAATATATAAAGCCAAAGCTGTTGTAACAGAATTTCATCTGAAAATGAAGACACAAACATTTGCTTTCCCATGGCAGGGAGTTTAAATGTCAGAGTTTAAAATAATGTATTTACCGTTTAGTTTCAGGGTATTAAATGTCACACTATCAACATAAGCTGTAACATAAAAATGCCCCAAACTCAATACATCACCACTAGAAGTTGCTACTTTGGAAACAAAACAGCACTAAAGAAATAAAAAAAAAACCCACGAAACCAAAAAATCCCCGAGAAGAATACAGATGGAATGACATTTAGCAAACCTGAAAGGATTAGATATTTGGTAAATATATGTAGGCATATAGTCTATCCTAACAGCCAGGATGTGAAACAAGAGATATGTCAGAAAAATCTCCAGTAGCAATTCAAGTATGTTGAGATCGGAGACAGAGATATACTGATAGAAGTACATGGTTTTCTGATTATATATATTGTTACCCGTGAGCATCAATTATAAACTAACACATTAAAATGTCTGTATTTGCAAAGGACTTGTTTTCCTTTTTTTTTTTTTTAATTTGGAAATGCATCAATTTTGACATTGATTATTAACTGGCCACACAGTACCATGGAAAACTCAAGTTTCACTATCTTGCCACATAAAGGCCGTCTGTAGGAAAGGCACAGAAAAAATAAACCTCATACCAGGACACTCCAGGTACTGTTAACAGGCCACTGCACCTCTGCTGTTTCTTATCATCCCGGTAGCAGAATTGGGTATTAGACCCACTGCCACATACAGCAAAATCCCTCCATGCTCCCAATTAGAAGATTACCAGCCCAGGAAATGTTCATGTCCTTTTGTCCAGTTTTTTTTGTTTGGTTGGTTGGTTGTTTTTTTTTCCAGTTAAATGGAATTACAGGGACAAGGATGAAAGGACACAGTTCAAGCTTACCTGCAGGAAGCTGTCCTTCACAGAAGGGTTTCCATTACGTCTCCACAGTGACACTATGACTTGGGACAACCCCAGGTGCCCAGGTTAGGGTACCTCTGGGGTGATGGACTGAGCTGCTGCCAGAGCCAGAGGGAGATAACCACCCCGCTGAATTCGGCGGTGCTTCACACACCCCTCAGGGGCTGGGAAACAACGAGCAAACACACTGTCCAGACGTCCCTACAGATATTTTTTAACATCTAAGCAATTTTTAATAAGAAAGATAGCTTAAATACTAAAAATAGTGTGATAACAAAAACAGATCTTATGAGTAAAGATCTGAACTGTGCATTGTCACAAACAATCTGAAGTGATCACAAGGAGTTCAGATTTGCAACCAGCTATCCTTTTTCTTTGTTATAATGGCTGAACTCATTAAAATAAAGCCAAATAAGCGAACTGCAGATAACCTTCAGTTTCTGGAGCTAAAATCTGTGGTTAGATACAGTTTGAATTTGGATACCATTAAACTAAAAAGAAGGGGGAGGAGAAGAAACTCAAGATTAGTTTTATAAAAAGACAGTGGCCCTTTTCAAAATTGTACCCCACAGTCTTTTTATTTAGCAGACAGAAAGTATAAAATGAAAGATAATAAAGAAAGGAGTAATTTCCTTATGCTTGAGCTATAAAAACATATTCCCTGCCTGTAACAGCAGCCCGAAGCAGTTGCATTTAAGGGTCTTAATACATTTTCAGTGCAACATTATCCTGGCTTCAACATACTAATCCATCTCAGTACGTTGATAACGCACAGAAATAAATGATGATGGAAAAACCACAGTCGAATTTCAGTCCACAAGCCATTTAAAATAATGTTTTCCTTCAGTACTACACACAGACATACACATTGTTTCAGGTGCTTCATATTTCATGGCAAGGAATTGTTAGTCAGATTCTTGTAGGCTTTAAAATCAGAGCAAAATGTTTTCAACAAAATATTTCTAAAGAGAAACTACAATGATTCATAGTACATTGACTAGCACACTTTACTACCCTGGAAACACAGCACTGTGAATTCTGCAAAACTGTCAAATCAAGTCAAGTGATTATTTTTCAAATAAAAACTTGTTTCATCACAGTATTGTTGCTAACAGCATATACCATATATCAGACGATATTAACTCTGAAAATGGGCTAAGTAGTTTAAACATAAAGTACAACTTCCACCAATATCCCAGGCATTTTTATTATTAACTATAAGGATAACCCTGATGTATTTTTATACTTTAAAGGGAAGATTCACCGATAGCCCAAGAGTCTGCTAAATAGTAAAGTTAGTCCTGTATCTTTTAATAATTGCCTAAAGACAGAAGCAAGCTATCTTGAACTTCCAAAATATTTCAATAGCACAGCTATTTACACATTTGGTTTAAATAGGATTTTTTATATATATATATGTCTATATAAAAAGATTAAGATACCTGGATTAGAGGTTACATAGCCCTGTAAGTGTAGCAGAACCCTAAACAACAGCAAAAAATAACAATTCAGAAAAACACTAGTGGTTCAGTGGTAATCAATACCATCAATGCATTTTTAAAAGAACCTTGATTAGATAGCAGGTTTGTGTCACCACTCAACCTTACAGCTTCATCAACTAATTTTTAAAATGTAGCTTTCAATCAAATGTATTTCTTACAAGACTTCAAAAAATTCCTGGAAGGCAGCAGGACTAACTTGTCCATCTAACCCTCCCCAAATTTCACGAAAGGCATAGGATGGCCTATATGCACCTTATTGATTTTGTTATACTTGGAGAAACAAGTACTAAAAAGGATGTTGTGATGGCTTTAACAAAAACAGACATGTAATAAACACAGTAAAGTCACACTACGTTGACTATCTGATTTAAACAATAGGCAACTTAAATATATACAGGAATAAGACACCAAATTTTGAAGTGAACAGATATGCAGAAAGTTTAGCTTTGTATGCATTTTCAGCTTGTTTTGCTGATGTCATTCAGCACAGTTCCCAGTCCACCAGTGGGGCAACAGAAATTTTTTTGCATTATGTTTAGCAGTGTCACCTCTTCATTTCAAATAGCTACCTGGGTCCACAGTCTCCCTTTAGCACCAAACTTGCCTTCCATTACCCTCCTTGTCTATTATGAACAGATCTATGCAACAGTAGTAACAACAGTTCCTGGAACCAAGACTGCGTGTCAATGAAAAGCAGAACAGGGCAAGTAAGGCTACAGCAATGTAAGTGCAAGAGGGAAACATCAACAGCAACAATAAAATCAAAACACATGTTGTGATGAGTCCAATCTTCTCTAAGTCTAGGTAGGTAGAGGGTCATCATCTCCTTTATTACATTTGCACTTGCAGCACAGAACAAATGGTGTAGCAAGTAGAAGGAAAGGAGAGGCCACCAAAAGTAGAAGACCAAATCCTGCAAAAATTCCTACCACCTGCAAGAGAAAGGAATAGCATTGCATTAGGGATAACAATTGTCTAGATTCTGCTGACTCCAGTGCATCATCAGTGTCATTCAAAAGGATCTCAGCAAATGCCACTGACCTTAGCTAGGACTTCCCCCGCAAGTGTACGCTACAGTCAGCTCCTGAGATCAGTAAACATGAGCGAAATCAGAGAGCAAACATTCACGGTTCATTCCTCCAGTCAGAACCACGCCTCACAATTCAATTCCTTCACACAAAGTGATGCAGATGGTTATTTGCCTTTTTGAGTTTTGATATATCTCCAACAACTAATGAAGCAACTGAATAGATACTTTTTTCTTGATCCAACCTAAATATTAAATACCAGGATCAAGACTACAAGGGAGTTATAGATTCCCACTTACAGGTGCTCCCTTTTTGCTGGAGATAGCTCCAAAAAGAATCAATCAAGATTCTGCTATTGTTCATGGAGAATCTGGGAAGACTCCCACAAACCTCCCACCAGCAGGAAGACAAGCTTGGGAATCTCAGCCACAGATCACAAACACTATCAACTATAAGAGGACTTTGCATATGCCAAATGTTTTTTTTGCAGTCAGACCTGAGCTCATCCTGCTGCTTCAGGGGACATGACCTAACTCTATCTAAAAGCATGTTTTTCATTTACATTTATTGATCACCCTCTTCCCAGCATGGGCAGAGGACCACAGTCCTACCCATCCTGTCAGTGTGCCAAACTCTATTAAGTTTCTACAGACTATAAATTTGGAAAAGTATTAAAAAAACATTCAAGTTGAGGTTTATTGCCTGAGGAAGTTTCCCATTTGCCATAGGCAACTGTAAGAGTAATGCTGCAACAATATGCCCACAAATTATTTGAGAAAATAATTTAGATTTATTCACATGAGAGTGTCTGTGAATAATTTTGAATAATGAGGGCAAGTAGAATGCTAATCTGCTAGCAAAAGCCGACAACAGAAGACAAAACAAAACCAGAGAGCAGTACTCATTACGAACTCTTCTAGCTAGGGCTTGATACGCTGCTTCAATTAGCTGGCAAATATTTAATTAGCTGTGGTATAGACAGGATGATTTACTAGTACTTTGGTCGGCCACGGACAATTTCTCGTTCTGATGACTGTGTATTTTTTTCTGCAATTCACTCTCCAGGGATTTTCCAGGGGGCTGAGAGGAAGGGCTGGTTGCAGGAGATGGCGCTGTGGGACAGCCGCCACCGCCCTCAGGTTGCCTCCTGCTCCGCACAATTCTTTCAGCCTGGGCCTTTGGCTCTCCAGGGATGAGGAGCTCCAGCTTCCTTGCCTTAACAATTTTATTTCTTGCCAAGAGGAATTTCTTTTTCAGCTTCAGAGGTATGCACGTTTCATTGCTCATTCTTTTATTGGAGGTGCTGACAAGCTAATGTCACTTCCGTTTAGTAATCTTTGCATGTATTTACTACAGACACAAACCAAAGCTAATTCTAATTAATTCCTTTAAAAACCATGAGCTGCGACTATTGCCGTGCTGCTCTTTGGAGATGGTATGCCCTTGCCTAGCTCTTTGCAGCCCAGGTTAAGAGAATGCTGGTCAGACACAGCCAAGCTGGAAGTTAGCAGTTCAGTGGACCAGACTGATTGCTGGTAATTTTTATGAGATATCTACTTACAACTTCCTTTCAGCCTCAATATGCCATCAAAAAATTCACTAAATTTAATTTTGTTTGGTGTGGTGGCTTTTTGTTTATTTGGGGTTTTTTTGTGGGATTTTGTTTGTTTGCTTGTTATTTTAAACAAAACTGCCTGCTGAGTATTACTTACTCATTTTCTACTTGCTTCTGAAGAAGTTGCTGACCTACTCAGCATCAAGCCATTCTCTCTGGCCAAGACAAATATTTTTTTTTTTTTATCCACAAACAACAAGCCAAAGGCTCACCTCAGTTTGCCTTGGATAAATACTCAAAGGAACTTAACATAAGGAAACAATTGCAATGGTGATTTGTCTTTAGTGAGTTTAGCAGAGTTATATCCTGATTAGCAGAGAATTATCACTTTCTTTCTCAACAATGACCAGAACATCAAACACTGTCTGTCAAACATATTTGCACTAACTGCTGTGGCTAAGAACGGATTCCAAATATCAGATTTATCACCTCATATTACAAGTGTATCAAGAAAGCTTACATACCCACACACTTCCTAAGATACCCTTGGCTAAGCCAAGCAAACCCAGTCCATAGCTCAGGCACCCAGGGGTGTATGTAGAGGGAGAGGGCTGCAATCCTACTCCTTTTATTTCAGTTTAGTTGTTTGTCCAGACTTGGAGTTTATTCTCTAGACTTGGGGTTTATGCTCAAATGGAAAGTAATCTGTACTTCAAGAAAAGCACTTTATCGCAAGTTAAGGTAGCTCTTTACTGGTACACAGTTAATTAGGAAGAGATGACTCAGATACCCAGATGTCCCTCTATCTCTGAAGTGACTGTAAAGGCAGTAGATTGTACCAAGTCACGCAATGACATTTATATTGTATGCATCAAAGCAGTGCAGTGAGCTCTTTCATTACCAGCATGTATGCTGGGTCCAGCAAGACTTGATCTAGACTACCAGAGGTAATCTCACACTCTTTGTAATTGTCAATTTGAATCTGTGTTTGAAACTACTGCTAAGCTCCCTGGGTTACCTTCTATCCAAGCTACATGAATGAGTCAACTGGAGTCCCTAGCGAGATACTGAGCATACTCAGGCTAATTCCTTTCCAGTTCTGGATCTGGAGCTAAAGACCCCTTGCAGGATGACCTTCCCTGCTAGTAATATGGATGATAGCAACCTGGTTTGTCCTCCAGGTTTACAGAGAACATATCTGGACTGGCACTTACCTGGCTCTGCAAATGTACCCTTCCCAGTGGCTTTCGGCCAAGGAGTGTTCTTTCCGGGAGAGGTAACTGTTCCACCCTAAGCTACTGCCCTCTTTAAATCTGCTATGAAAATCAGTTACCATTTGGCAAAGAATTTTACCTTAAGGTGTTAAAAGAAAGCAAAGGAAGGCACTATGACAGCAGTAGACCTGTACAGAGCTTCTAAAGATGTGAGCTTTACCTGTGTTCTGTGCCAGATAACAGATGCCCTGGAGTGTCCCAGCTTGTTCCGACAAGGCCCTTTGTCGTAATGTATAAGGAGAAAATCATCCTACAAAATATTAAATGAAAAGGTAGGCAATAAACAGAAGTACAAACTGTTCTTCAAGGTATAAAATACTATTTCCTGAGAACTTATAACCAGGAATTGTACAGGAAAATGAAAGGTTAGTAAAGTGGATATGGCCAGGTCCAAACTTTCCTAAGTGCTTTTTTTACAGTTAGGCATCTTCACAAACAAGTTTGTTTAGCAAGTGTTATCTATCTACAAGGAATTCTTCTCCCAAAGGCTCTCAAGCTGCATATTTAAACGGTACTATGGAATTTAGCAAGAGGATCCAAGAAGATAAAGCTGCTCATTGCATATATTTTATACACATGCAGAAAGAGCATAGGAAAATGAATACTTGTACTGCAGACTTCCCAAAGCTGGATCCTTTTACTAGTTGAAGAATAAAATGACAATAGAGATTTTTGAAAAATCATGTCCCTATCTGTCCCGCCATCCTTTTCAAATCAGCCAAGATAGCAGGCCTAGTACCAAGGGAACACTGTATTTTAACTGAGCCCTTGACAAGCCTGTGACTTAAGGACTGTTAGTAAAGAATTCAAATGGGACAACCACAGGATTTGAATCGTCAGAGTAGCTTTCAAGAACCTAAAACATTTCCTTTGCTATTGTTAACAATGCCATAAAATAAAACAGATGACATGGAAACAGATGTTGTATATTGCATATACTCTGATCTTTGTGCATGATAACAGGCTGATTTTTAAAAAAACATAAACATATGACAGCAGCAGCTTATAGACTGACAAATTCCTGGTATTAGGAGAACATTGTATTCTTTTTCATATGTCAGATCTATTTCTTGTCCCACAGAATACAATGAATGGTAAACAAATCTGACTGCTAGTCTCCTGCATGGCAATGCACCAAATCCAGAGTTTGTCTGTTAAACTTCCACAGACTAAGAACATTGCTATACTCATCCTGTAACTCCTTCAAGCAGGGGAACATTGAAAAGTCGTTACTAAATTAAGTTCTATTACAAAAAAAAAAAAAAAAAGCAACACCCCTCCCCTATGTTAGTTGCCATGTAAAGATTGGAAACAGAATATTTTCATAAGATTTTTCTTTTTAATAATTATTTACTGACTCACAGGCAAAATGCTATGATCACGCAAGTCAGACAAGTAAAACAGAGCATAGAAATTCTATCAAACTAACTGTGTCACCTCTGGTGGGTTGCGGTCCACCAAGCTGGGCAAAAGTTAGTGAGCTACTATTTAATTGATCAAAGAGACAGATGGATGGCAAATCAATGAACTTCTAAGCTTCTGAGAACCAGACCGCATGGCACGTACTCACATCAAGAGATTCCAGACAGTACCAGCAAAAGGCATGTTTGCAGTTCTTACACATCATTTGGGCACAGCCTTCATCTCGTTCAATGTAAACTTTACACTTTGGACAGCGTTTGATTGGAGCATCATCTTCTTCCATTTTAAAAACTGAACTGTAGGAGAGAGTGAAGAATTAATAAGATGTGCAGGCATGTCAGTTTAGAGAAGAACATCTAAGAACTGGGCTAAGAAGGTAAGCCTATTTTTAAATTAAAAAAAAAAGTGAAATTACTAGAGAAACAGATATTCAACTGTATTTTATTATTCAGATATATAATAGAAAACTATTTTTCAAACATATCTCTAGAAATAAGTGCTTAATTACTACAGTGCCTACAGAAGAGTCAGGACATTTTCTTTACCACATGTTTTACCAACTGCTTTTGTTACCTAGAGATACTAATAGATATTATACAGTTTTCTCCTGGAATATATCAGATGAGCACCTGCTAGTTCACACAAATGCTTTGTATGTCTAGATAATTTTCCTTCTTCCTCCCTTCTTCTTTCTCAGAAGAGAAGAGGAAGCAATTCCTTGATGGCACAACAAGCCCAGACCACAGTCCTTCAGACTGGGGCAAAAGGGAGAGATTGCATGTCTCTGCCCTCCTTGAGGACCCTCCCTAGGAATTTCCCTCCAAATCAGGAACCACAAAGTTTTGGGAGCATGCCGTCCTTTCAGAGCTGATCTCTTTGTCTCTAACACTGTCCTAACGAGTCACTGCTCACGAGTTAGGGTCAGCACCACCTCTTCTTGTCTTGCACGACTGTCCCTTCATATAGTGGGCACAATACAGAAGAACATGGGAACACTGGAAGAACATTTATACCCTTGAAGACCTTTCTACCATATGTAGGCTTCACGCACAGTAACAACTAAGATGTACTTTAACAGATAACATCTCCTGCAGCCACTGCCAGTGGGAGGTACAAGAATGACTGATAAGGAATCAACAGCTTGCTGGAAAAGAGGACCGACCTCCGACTGATTGATTGATTTGCCCAGGATAAAAGGACACAAACTCGTTACTCACATAAGGGGCAACCATATTACAGAAAAATGTTTTGAATCCATAAACTGTATATGAAACTCTAAACACATGGTACCACAAGCTGCTACTGGCACATTATGCGTCAAGTTACGATGAAGTAACAATGCGTCAAAGTAATGATGAAACAAACAATGGAGTTAAAAATTAAGCATGAAATAAAAACGAAAAGCAACCAAACCACTAAGGGAAACAGATAAAGTTTTTTACCTTGCCATGAAGTTTAGTGAGCTTCAGTTCTGGTCAAGCACACACAAAAAGCATGTGCACAAGTTACTGCATTTGACCAGGAACTCAAGATGACAGCATCCTAGCTAGTCATCTGTTACAGCAAAGCTTGAAAGAATAGAAGTTATGAATAGCTAAGTCCAAGGTTGGCCAGGGCTTTAATGATATCTTGAACGCCATACAATCTTTGAAAAGGCCCAAACGTTAAGTGGAACACATGCACAACGGCCTTTCTTATTCACTGGCTGCAGTATGCCACCTGAAACAGCTTGAAACAGAACTTAAGATCATTGGCCAAATGTGCAGCAGTTAGGATGATTGACAGAGCATCCTAAAAATCACTCTCTGGCATAATGTTACCAACCCTCATGCTGTCCAGAATAGCAGCAGCAACAAGATCTTCTCTGAAGAGAAGCTCATGAGCTGCCTGGATATCATATTTTTTCCCACTGGGGCAAAAGGGCAGCTGATGGAGGCTCCTATGTGCTTTGCTGGGAATGATGGCAAGGAGTGAGACTGCCAGGAGATATCCAGTTTTAGATTACAGCATTAAAAGAACAGGAAGGACCAACTGAAGGAAACCACTTTAAAACAAAACATCAGGAAAATGCCTCTTTACTATTCATACTCCAGTTTGTTCAAAGATTGAGTGTTTTGTTTCTAAATACTGTATCTTTTGCAATACTTCACCTCGTTTCTCCTGGAAGAAAAGACATTGGCATGTTCTCTTGACAGCCTTGACCGGGATGCCAATTAGATTTGCAAGCAGAGCAGAACTCAATGTCACAGGCTTTGCACTGGACCAGCTGGGGGTCCTGTGGGCTTGATTCCTGGAGCTGGCAAACAGCCTGGCAAGTGGAGGATGGACACCAAGTCCGACACGGATCCAAAAGCACTTCTGCAAAGTGACATAAAAGAACAAAATTCAACAGCAGTTACAAGATCATCATTCCATAACAATGTATTCCACCTGAGGTTGACTGGCAAGGCATTTGAAGACACACATTTTCAATAAAAGCCTTTTAATTTGCTACCCACTTAGACATAAATCTGGCCTGCTTTGCAAAGAGGCACCAAACTGAAGTGAGTTTCCAGAGTTTGAATTAATTGCTCACTTTCGTTCACTGAACTAAACTTTTTCTGAGAATGAGATGTGGTATTTTTCTTCAGTTGTACTTGAAGTTAAATAGAGCATATCCTATGCAGGTATAACACAACAAAAGTGTTTTTACAGTGCCTTGCCCACCAGGACTCTATTTCAAGTTGGTCTGTGCCCTAATGTAACCATGTGATTAAAAATAGCATAAGACAGTTATACAGTTTCATCCCTTTCTTGGAGGCTGCTTACTGGTAAGTTATTTCATGTTTCAAAGCCCACTGAAGTCAATAAAAACCTACCAATTACTTCAGTGGTTTCTAGGCTGGGTTCTGCTTTCAGCAAAACCTTGATATAAGTTCTCTATGGCCACACAATTCCACATCTCCATAGGCCCCCAGTCAGCTTACATCCTTATGAAAATTAACAAGGTTCATGCTACCACTACACACAGAACTGCCTAATAATTCTGCACCAGAAGCCATCTTAAGTGATCATGGTGGCTCCACAAAAGGGGTCAGTCTACATCCCCAGCCTCTAGAATACTGTTAGTCAACTCAAACAGCAAAGCTCTAAATAGAAGTCACTCCCTCCCTTAGTTATAGAACAATATAATACATAGTAATTTTCCTTCCTTAGGTTATTCCCAGAATGTTGCAATTCTGGGAATCACTCAGGCAAGAACAGAAACACTGGTTTGGGGTTGATTTTTGTGGAGCTTGGGGGGGAGTGTGTGACGACGAAATAACTAACGCATAATGCTACTGCATGAACATGTGCTCAGCCAGACTCTGATTTATGGGATCGCTTAGGAGTGATACCATTCCCACAGCCTTGCAATAGGTAGTGTCACATGTGTTACCTCTTTCAAATTGTAGCTTCTTATACCTTTGCATGATTTCTGACGCAACCATGCACTCAATCTGTTGAAGGAAGGAAAAGGAAAAGACAAATTTCCAATTAGGAACAACCACCATCTAAGGCATTTCTAACAAATGGAGATAAAAATATTTGACATTTAGAGAGGTATTAAAAGCATATGTTAGCAACAATGGCAGCTGCAATATACAGAGCAAGACACATTTAAACATCCTACACAGAAAAAAAAAAAAGAAAATCTATTTGCAAGTAGAAATGTACCTCATTTTCTTGCAGATGACCTCGCTTGGGGCAGGCAGCATCAGGACAGCTGATCGCTGTTTCTAGACCTTCTTTGATCAAAAGTTCCACATACTGTTTTAGGCACTGCAAGAGAGCCAACAACTGAGTTAACTATCCCATCAATAACAAAGCACTCAGTATTTTAACAGCTTTCCTCTCAAAACCGGAAGAACTCAAACCTCTTTAAAAAAACAGATACTACTGCATCCCCTTTACAACCATGGGCCATGCTCACAGTTTTTGCCACAGTTATACCTTTAAATTGAAAACAGGAATTTCATTTCTCTATCAAGTAACTCTTCCTCAACCTAAAATACACAGCAAATTAAAAAACAACAACAATGGGGAAAAGGACAAATCAAACAGGGAGCTAGGAGCGAACAAACGTAATAAAATACCATCAAGACAAAATCAGATTAACCACACTCCAAAAATCTTTATGTGACTGAAAACCACAACACAGCTTAGTAAGCAGCAACTTGCCATAGACAGACATCTGTCAAGCATACCAGAGAGCAAAAGGGAGTGGTATATCTTGCCTTCTATTTCTAGAAAATAATTATCTGAACTCCATGGTTAAAAATATATCTTTTCCATAGGAAGAAAAAACATGAGAACTAGGACTCCCAGAAGAACTACAGTTTCCATGGGTACCGAATAATAAATATTGGTAATAGTAATACTTTTCTCCCCTAGCAACCCAGCATTTCACTCAAGTCATAACTAAAAACGTAGCATCTAACACAGTAGTGCACAGCATGACCATGAACAAAACCGAGAAGAAAGGTAGACATTTTAGACTAAAGACAAATTAAGACCAAACCTTGTTATTCTTGAAGTGCAACCACCCCCCCTTCCACCTCCAAACTTCCACATCAAGGTGAGAGGTACCACATAGGATGAGATATCCTTCCCTCTGCAGATACCATGCAACTTCTACCAGTCTGATGCTACACAGAAAGAGCAAATGAGGGTCTGCTTTCCAGCAGATGGGTCACCCTGTGGTGTTCTCAACCTGCTTGTGAGCCCAGCTGGCAGTGGTAAACTGGAGACAACCACAGAAAGTAGGTCCCTAGCTCTCTGTTACCAGATATGTGAATAAAGAGTAAGGCTGGACCAAAAGCAAAGTGAAATGAAGACGGAAAACAAGCTCAGCATACAGCTGGGTGGGAGGTGAGAAGGATTACATGCTCTGCAGCAAGCTGTCAAAACAGGGACTTCAAGTACTATTTCCATCAGCCTGGAAAGGCAAAGGGCTGCATTGACCTTGCTGAGTCCCGTATGCCTAGCTGGTCAGAGCACAAAGCCGCTTCTTCCTTCCAGCCACACCATCAAACAGGCCCATCAACGAGCACATTTCCAGCCTAACTCTTTGCATGTGGCTTGTAGCTGTTAACGTCCAGACTTCGAGTCCGCTCATTCATCCTCTTCTCTCTCTGTTCTGCCTCTCAATATGCCTGTTCTGCTCCTTTCAGAGACCCTATCATCTATACTAACATTTTATTTTAGATTTTATCTCTCACAGCTTGATGGCAGCATAAACTTCACTTCCTGCCCACATAATTTCTGCTGCTCTGGTACACAGCTTTTCTGGCAGCAACATGCCACCACCTCGACAACACAACAAATCATTTCTGTCAGATGCCCCTTCCCTGTGTCTCCCACTCAACAGAAACAACAGGCCTATTTTCTGGAAAAGAAAAACAGAGACTGGATAACTGATATCTTTAAAAGTTTTACATTCTGAAAAAAATCCACATGTGATAGGTTATCATCTATGTCTTCCTCTTTATCAGTAGGGATTTAATGAAGACAACTGTTCACTTAGTAGACTGTTTGACTTGCAGAAGGTTTCCAAGCCTTTGCTTAGAGCTCTGCAGGGCAGGTGGTGGAGCAGTTCAAGAGAACCACTGTCAGCAACCACAGCAGGCTGAGCTTTGCAAGAAATCAGATCCTAGGTCACACACCTCTGCAAACTGCAATTTCAGCTGTAGGGAGGTATTAGTGTTGCCATAATGACACTGTTGGCTCTTCCCTTTATCCTCCATTTGCAGATGCCAAGTGTGGATTAAAATGAAAATGCATACATTTTTAATGCCAGCACTTAGCACTTATAGAAAGTACTTTTCAAGCTGAATGAGCTTTGCCATCATTAATCATTCATGTGGTTAATTCTCTTCCTCAACCTGTCCGGGACCATTGCCAAAGTCCCTTCTACTTATTTCCCTTTCCTCACAACTTCCAAAAAATGACAGAGTTCATCCCTGCCACAAGCACTGTCCAAAACCTTCCCCTAATGTGACAGTGGCCCCTACTGCCTCAAAACCAGCTCAGCCAAAGTGCACTTCTTACGCTACACATTCTGGGAACGCAGATGCTGCCTTGAGGCCACGCAATATCACTGTAAGTTAGGCAGAGGATATATCACTCTGTCCACTCGAGACTTCCTCACTCCAGAGATTTCTCGGGTGGAGGAGTAATAATCCCAAGTGGCTGCAAGAGAATTTGAAGCACAGGGCAGCTGTGGCTTCTCTTGAGAGCAGACACAAGATGTGCCACTTGCGTCTGAAAACTTTAAACTGGCTACAGTACCTGAAAAGAACCAGCATGCAAGCAAAACAACACAGTAGAATTAGGTGCTCAGTTATATACTACGAAAAATTCATTACAAAAGAAGTGCAAAAAAATGACAAGTAAATTGATGCTAGTTTTCTATGCAGCTTATAGTTGATCCCACGCTGGAAGAAAATATCTTCATAGCCTTTCCATTAAGGAAATAAAGTATTTTGATGAACAAAAAATGTGGGAGTGTAAGTCATCCCAAACAACTTTCAAAAGGAACTATATTACATAATTTTTCTCAGAGAAAACAGAAGCTGAAACCTAACGGCTGAGGTTGGAATGAGGTCAAAAGATATCCTTCCCAGTTTACATTGACCATTGTAAAATCAATATGCTGAGGAGCATCTATACTCTTCCGTTAATGGATGTGTGTCAATGGTAAGTTACTTTTATTTGAAGCAATAAGTTTGCTACATTTTACTTTGGTTTTTCTTAAAAAAACCTCATTGTATTTTGATAGTTAAATAACTAAATATTATTTAAGTCACACTTAGAGACACTCTAAACTCATCAAAAACCAGTGGTGGTTATTCTGTACCTTTCTGGTTATGTATATAGTCTGACACGATGAAGTGAGGGTTAAGACTCGGCATTTCACAAAAAATAACTCTTTACTTAAAATTCATAGGTCATAAGAGGAAACATTTCCTTTGCATTCAGTTTTGTACTTCATTTCTGTACTCTGACAATCTTCACCTGGAATAAGGAAGACCTGCCTAGCCAGCAAGAAGAGAAGACCGAGTAAGTTTTCAGTCATTAGTCGAACTACAGTAACAAACTATGTGTATGTTCCTACCAGTTTCCCAAACCAGAACTAAAACATGTCAGTTTATGACAACGATTAGGTAAATTACTTTGTTTTACATTGCAGTTGCAACAACTGAAAAGGCAACTGTAGTAGTTTAGATTTCCGTCCAGCATGCATCCTCTCAGCACACCAAATGACTAAGTGGAAGAAAAGAACAATCATCATATGATGGCACTCTAGGACACGACTAAAGTTGTTTGGGTTCCTTAACTACATAGATCTACACCTTAACATTCATTTTACAACTTCATATATTTTTAAATTAAAAGAAGATTGTAATATACTACCACGTTAGACAGGGAACGTCATGAAAACTGCCATATAGGTTTTGTAATTTCCTGCAGACAAAAAAAAGCAAAGCATCGCACAACCTATGTGCTACATACAAACTATACACAGACTATATAAACTACATGTATAAAACACACATATATAAACTATATTTAAAACTTTACATGAGGTTATATAAACTGCAAGTCAAGATGCATCACATGCTCCAACTGCTGCTGAAGAGCATAAGATCAGTCAGAAGAGACCAGCTAGCTCTCCTGAGCATCTCACCTGTATTTCCCCCTATGTACGCACACTCCTGGTGCATCCCTGCCTTGTCCTCTTCCTGCACATCACTGGTGTCATTTCTGGTGTCTGGAAGACTTTTTTCTTTCACCTGGTAATCCAAGAATCCTGCTGTCATTTGCCATCCCCAGGACAAAGGGCAGGAGCACATCCACTCTGAGGAGTTTTTGGCCCAGATCTACTCTCTCACGAGGACCAACTGAGAGCCCAACTCAGCAGCAGTTTTACTATCAGCTTCCTATATAATTAGGAACATTTTTGTTTTGGCCTCACCCTCAGAGACAGATGGCTGATGAAGGATCAACTTCCTTTCTGAATCTGCCAAGCACGGCCTAATATTTAAAACTCTGCAAGATAATTTGTACTTCTAACCTTTGTACATCAAGGGTTGCACCACACAGAGCAGTATATTCAATGACCATTGATGTGCTGTTGCTTTAGAGCTGCACATCATTTTGTCTAACGTTATAAAGATCAAAATAACCTATAAGACTCAAAATAGTTATTTTTTGCCTAATTTCCAAACCATGACACATAATTTTACTCTGCAGCATTTAACTCTAACAAACCTGCACAGGCCACAGCAAAATATAAAGAATTAATATGTCTGGCTTTTCATTTTCTTTTAGGAGAACGTGAGCAACAGATATGCCTATTTCTGATGGTGGTGCTTTGACTTACATCTCCTGACACCCAAAATCAAATAAAACCCATCATAATTCATAAGAAGGAATCCAAATTTCATTGTTTCCTTGTGGGGCAACACTTACCTATCATCTACTTTGATAGAAAAGATGTGTTCACTTGCTGTCTATGGTAATTGTACAATACACAATAAACACAATTAACATTCGAAGATATTTTTGGTGAACATCTTCATTTTTCAAAACAGAAAAGCATACCTTTTTGAAAAGTTATAACAGATTTAAGAATATGTTATTGCTACTATCACAGGAGACAAGGAATGGCTTTTCAAGATGTCACCTTCTATTTGAGAGTTAAGAAGGCAAAAGATTATCCTGTATTATTTTCTTAACAGCTGATGGGTGGATTTTGTCAAAATGCAGACTTCTGATTAGACTAATGATGCAGATGCAAGTGCCAAGTCATACGGTAAATTTTATAAATAAATCAATGGATATGGAAAGGCCAAAAAAGCATGACAGGATTGCAGAGCCAAGTTTATCATCACCATATCATTTGATTTCTTAGGAGTTCAAATGTATCTTACTGCTGGCACTAGGCCACAGCCATCCCAAAAGGAAATGTACACTACATGCAAAATCACCACACACTGGTATTGGTAAAACATTTCAAAAAAACCAAGTACTTACTGATAAAATTGAAAGGGAACAAAGAAATAAACGGAAAGAAATCTAGCATTTACCAAGTTCTAAAAAAGAAAGAGAATGAATTTTTACAATGCATTTAGTAAAGGTGAATATTAAAGACAGACAAAGGCAGTTGCTATTCTGCACAAATATTAACCAGGTAAATAACTCTTCACCTTGGGCAGACAATCACTAAGAGTTTTGCACCACACTTAAGGAACACAAGGAAAGGCTGACATGCTTTTTCAACAAGGAAGGGTTTTTTAACAATTTTTTTCACTAACAAAAAAATCCAATTCTAAAATTAATGGGTCTAAGTTTCAATGCAAAGAGGAAAAATGGAAAACAATACTGGGATGAAAACTCAAACTGAACAAGAAATGTTTCCAAGTAACACGATTATTAATGTAGACATAAATTGCTGAAGTCTCACAAATTCTGTATCATCTGCAAACCAGGGTTAGATGAACTTAGAATCACAGAACCATAGAATGGTTTTGGTTGGAAAGGACTTTAAAGATCAGCAAGTTCCAACCCCCCTGTCATGGACATGGATACCTCTCACCAGACCAGGTTGCTCAAAGCCTCATCCAGCCTGGCCTTGAACACCTCCAGGGATGGGGCATGGACAACTTCCCCAGCCAACCTCTTACAGTGCCTCACCACCACCCTCACAGTACAACATTTCTTCCTAATATCTCATCTAAATCTACCCTCTTTCAGCTTAAAAACACTACTCCTCATCCTATCATGACACTCCCTGATAGAGTGCCTCCCCATCTCTCCTGTAGCCCCCTTCAGGTACTGGCAGGCTGCTGTAAGGTCCCCTCGGAACCTTCTTTTCTCCAGGCTGAACAACCCCAACTCTCTCAGCCTGTCCTCATACAGGAGGTGCTCCAGCCCTCTGACCATCTTCATGGCTCTCCTCTGGACTCACTCTAACAGATCCATGTCTTTCTTATGTTGGGGACCTCAACATAAGAACTTCTAAAAATATACATACATATACACGCACACATATATTTATATAAACTTGCATTCAACCACATGAAGGGTCAGGAAACACAGGCTGGTATTTTATGATCCACACTGCAAATGACATCAGGCTGGATTAATGTAATGTAATTTATAGATATTTATACTGATAGACCCACTGTCTATAATTTTTTTGGGTAATGGGATGTAATGCTCTGTTTTAGCTTCAGATTAGAATAGTAAATAGTGATGCAGTGTGCAGTACTCCCCAGGTCAGGGGGAGAAAGTATGTCCCACTTCAAATAAATCAGAGATTTTAATTTGGGTATCCACATCTCATATGGAGGCCAATACTCTTGGAATAATAGCTCCCCTCCCTTTTGTCCAAACAGCAAAATTACTCTGGACTAGAGAACTTTTCCCTGAAGAAAACATCACTTTCTAGAAAGACTTTCCATTTAGACAAAGCTAAACAATCCCTAAAGGAAAAACTCCCCAAAAATAAGCAGCCTACAGCTGGGGTATTCTCTGAAGAGGAGGGAAGAATGACCAAGTAAGGTTTCAGCCTGAATCTTTCCCATTCCAGTAGAGTAGGGATTCCTGCAGCCATACATAACTGTCACATGCTGCTTTTTTTTAATATTTTAGTGGGTAGTTCTAAAAGCAACAGGAATGATCATCAGGTAATATGACAACCACACTTTTAACCTTAGAGTTTCATACAAAAAAGAAAACTACTTTCTGCCAAATTTCTGTGGTACACTTAAAAGCATGCAAGAAAACATGCAAGAAAACATGCAAGAGCAAAGAAAATGGTAGGTTCCTTGGAAGGCTTTTAAGTGTCTTTCAAACATACTACACGGCCTTTTTGTGTAAAGCAGTAGTTATAATCCTGCTCAAACCTATTCTTATTTAAATCACAGGCTCAACTTTGAAATAGTCTGGCACTGCTGCTCCAGTCTCCACAATTTGCTACGGCAGATCTACAATCTGGCTTTTTAGTATCACCCTAATCTTACTTGGTTGACAAGTGACTTACTGGAAAATATCTATGCACACTTAATCACGGAGACCTGTTTGAGGCATACACATGACCATGGGAGTGGTTTTTTTTTCTTTATTAGATACACTGTCAGCTATACTGACCAAATCTAAGAACATAAGCTATATTAAACATCACAAACCACTTACATCTTGGAGGCAGATATTTAATGTTTGTGATTCTACTTTGAATTTTAATAGATGGCTTCTACCTGTATTGACATTTTTTCATAGACAATAATCTACTTCCAAATAAATCTTCACTATCAAGATTCCAATTTTTATTAATCTTGCAGCCAATTCATCATCCTTAAGAATAAATCACAGGAGGAAACAGTCACTTATCTTGACATGCAGTACTTCAAATCTATGCTCTGAAAGCAGTAACACAGAATATTCTTACACATTTGCTCTTTATACCCTTTGCTTTGCTGCTGAGACCAAAATCATGCTACACAGTCATACAAAATCTTCCCTCTAAGATGAACACCTGCAAGGCTTTCCAGAGCTCTGCAACAGGGAAATACCTTGTGCCCAAATTTGGCTTCCTATGATGTAAACAAGAGGGTGTGCACTGAGAAAGGGACCTGGCCAGGACCAGACATGGCTAATGTCACATTACAGGTGATAAATGTTTTCCTCAAACTGACAACTACTTTGAAAAAGCTGTTTGACAGTTTTCCTGCTTCTACCTGCCCAACACTTAACCACCTTTTAAAGATGCCTTTTTGTTCAAAATTGGCAAGGGGACATGTCTTTTCCTCCCTCAGTGCTGTCTATTTTGAGAGGCTGCACCAGCTACTCTGCAACCCTGCTACAGTCCATCCTGTCAGCCTAAATCCAGTCATATCATCTTGCCTGTGGATGATGGCCAAACAGCATCTTGGCTGGGGAAGATAAACACAACCCCTGTGCTTCCATGTCTCAAGACAAGCCATCTGAGCATCCTTTCCTGAGCTGTAAAAATTGGTCTTGTCCAAAAGTCCTTGTGCTCCCATCAGCTGGTACTATCTCTCAGGATGGAAAACTGCCAGCAGCCTGCCAGGAGCAGGGACTCAGCCATTGCAAATGCCACTGTGATTAGTGCAAAGGCAGCTGTTGATTTAGCCTGTGGACAGCAGTGCAGATTGTGTCGTTCTGGCTCTACTTCTGTCCTAATGCTCTCTGACAGTGCACCCAAAATATCACAGCAGGCACTGGCACACACTTCTTAACTGATGCAAACAATTCACAGAGAAGAAATCCACATTAGGGATGAAGTGTGGCATGCCTCTGCTTGGGTGCAGCCTCCAAACCCTCTGCATCAGAGTAACTGTGTCAGTCTGAATACAGGGAAGTGTCAGCATCAGGCCCCCAGCCAACAAGTTGTAAAGGTGAGGCAAGAAGGAATGTATGTACCATCAAGGATGCAGATATTTTCAGTGTGAGCTACCCCTGAACCAGGAGCCTTGATGACTTCTTCAGCTTGAAAAATACTGGAAGATGGTAAATATCCTTTGAGACACTGCAATCAATGCTTGTGGAAAGCACAAACAGGACCAAGCAATAGGAATTAAATGAACCTGAAAAACAAGTGTTTGTTTTCAGTTTAATGTCTTAACAGAGAAAGGGAAAGCAATGAAGACCTACAGCTGCCTATCCTTTGAAAGGGTGAGTTGTCAGGGTTTGGGTTTTCGAGTTTATATGTACATTTATTTATATGTGAGTGCACACTGTAAAACATACAGAAGATGAACAATTTTTCTTCAGGCAAAGCTTTCACAGCAGTAGATAGACAGTAGAAAATGGAAAAATGAGACAAGGGTAGTATCTTACATAAGCTGCTTGTTCTCACTTACTCAGGACTGCAACTGGTAGAAGCACACAGAGTAAACTTTACAAAAAGGGATTGGTTTTCAAATGCCAACATATGCAGGATGAAACTCAAACATTCAGGAGGCAAAAACAACAACAACAAAATTCCATCTTCCCTTATATGGCTGTTTGAGAAAAGTTTATTATATTTCAGAACAGAATGAATATCTCAGAGTGGGAGGACAATACACCTGCAGCAAAGCACTTCTCACTTTCACATGCAAAACATTATGCAAAGAAAAATGAACTCATTTTCCCAACACCCAGATGAAGACAGATAATGTTAATCTCATTCCATAACATCACACAAGAGAGGGGAGAGCTGAAGGCTCTGGATGAAGTTCTGTTTTCACTCAGGGTTCTACAGTTCTCAATTGTAGATTAATTACTCTGTAAACAGGCCAGTTTATTATTCAGCGGAGAGTTTTGTCATCACAGCATCTACAAGACCAGTCAGAACCCAAAAATCCATGTGAATTGCTATGCAAACACAGAGTGACCTCTAACCACAAAGCCTCTACTGACACATCACATGTCAAGATTACTATCAGTTCTCTGTGAAGGTTTGGGGGAAGTGAGCTCAAGCAGCAAGCCCTCAGCTTTGCCAGCAGCTGGTGGGAAACAGGAAAACATTACAGCTGCTAAGAAGCACCCAGAGCTCTATAAAACCTCACAAGTCATTAGGTTTCCCCCTTCCTCCTGTTTCAAAGCAAGGAGGATATCTCCTCGTGGTAGAAGCAGGGGACAGCCTGGCCTCAGCCCAGTGCTGCCCAGCTAAGGCAGGTTTCCCTTGGCAAGCAGTGACAAACCCTGTGGGACAGGGAAGGCAGCCAAGCCCACCTGCTCCCATCCATGCTGCTCTTGGTATTTCCTTGCCTGGGCAGTGGGAAACTGAAGCTGATGCTGCCTCTGCCTTATTTGGA
Organism: Pterocles gutturalis; assembly: GCF_000699245.1. Classification (NCBI taxonomy): domain Eukaryota; kingdom Metazoa; phylum Chordata; class Aves; order Pterocliformes; family Pteroclidae; genus Pterocles; species Pterocles gutturalis. The sequence goes on along the minus strand of NW_010130542.1, from coordinate 45,391 downwards.
GTGAGGGAGAACACTAAATAAATTGTGCTTTTTCCTGTCATTCAACTAAGGGGCCAGCAGAGCATGGCAACAAGAAAAAAAAAAGTGTCTGCTCTTAGTTATAAGCAGGATAATGATATTTGCCTTGCTGATCATAGGGTCTTCCCTTTCTTTCAGGTCTTCAGTCTATGAAGAAGCTCAGTTATGGGAATTACTAGAATTAAGTAGACATGTATGAACAGTCACAATTAGGCAAATGCAGTAATCCTGGTTAAAGAGGGCTAGTGAAAGCAGGCAAGTCTATCCCATGGTCATGCTACTTGTGACAGAATACACTAGACTCAAACAACAGTTCTACCAAACTAAGAGGGACACCTAAAGTACCAGGAAAGATAAACCAGTTGTCTCAAGAGCTTAAGGTAGAGCCTACAGGTAAGAATCAGAGTACAAGTGTCTACTAAACAGATATAATATTGGCATAGCAGTGTTAGTTTCAAATGCCACAAAGCCAATCTACATGTCCCCAGCTGGCCAAGAAGAAATCAAGCAGCAGAAGGTAGGTCTTAACATTAGTTTTGTTATAGTCTTTCTGATTGCATAACCTCTGTCTCATATCTGTTTTTTTCCTTGGTAACAAGGTGGATTGCAGATGAGTAATGAAAATAATTTTTTCCAAAGGCAAGTTCTCTCAGGCTTCATATTTCTTCTAGATATTTGCTTGCCTGGACTACCTACTTAACTGATTCCTTTTAAATTTGAGAATAGAAAGCAACAAATCCTCTGGTACCAGAATGATCTGCACTGCATAACATCTTGAAGGAAACTCAACAATCCAATGTGAAATCAAGAGGAGCTTACCCTGTCTCGAGTAATAGTGGCATCACTGTACTTGCAACATATTGTTTGACACTTCTATGTGTATACTTTTATATATATAAAAATTACATCTGTATGTACACATATATACATGTAATCCTGAATCAGAACAGATTTAAGCAACTAACTGGTTGACTTCCATGCAAGAATATCAAATGGAACAGAACCTGTTGTAACTTTAGTACATATACCATCCGTAACACATCAAGGGAACATCCTGTCCTTTCAGACACATCAGAATTTCATCATAGATTATAAAACGGTCAGAATTTCAGGCAGGAATTAGACTAATTGCTCCCTTCCTATCTCTCTTCACCCCCAAAACCAGCAAAGGCTAAGTAATAACTGAAAAATTTAGGTGCAGTAACTAATACAAAACAAACTAAACAAAAAGAAAAGTGATGCTGTTTGTTTTACTCTTCCTTTCCTTCTGTAAGAAGGTAAGTGTCATAAGGAAAGCTTCCTGAAGAAAACATGCAAAATCAATTACTTCTGCTAGGGCAAGCAACTGCTAAGTGACCATCTTGAAATTTAAGGCTACTAGCTACCTGCTGTGTGCTATTTAAGTAGGAAAAAGTGATTTAATAAAAAGCAAGATGTTTAAGCCTTTCAGTCCAAAATTTGAAAAGCACAGTTAAGATTGGTCCTGTTCCTGGCATGATTCCTGAAGGAAAGAGATATTAGTTTGCCCCTTGACAATACTCGGAATATTAGTTTGCCCCTTGACAATACTCGGAAAAACAAACAAACAAAAAGCCAGCAGCAGATAGCTTGTTTTCCTTTCTAGACTTTTGTTCCTCTGGTATCTTGAGCAATCCAACAACGGAAGCATTCCTAATGGATGAGATATACAAAAGTTGAGAGAGCTCACAGTATTGTGTGCACATTAACAATCATAACAATAAAAACCATAACAGAGTATTGTACTAATAGCTACAACTGGCAAAATAAGACGATGGGAAATCGTAGCATCCATGCCTTATCAGGAAAGGAGTGGCAGTCTGCCCTATTCAATGCATGCACAGCTCTGCCAGAGAGCAAAAGGAAACAGTGTCCCCATTCTATCTTTCTGAATAGCAATGTTGTGTTATTGTATAATTGTTGAGAAGAGACAATCCTTCACAAGATCTTTACCACAGCACTTCTATTCTTATAAAGGGTGAATACTCGCAGACAGAAATATTATAGGATGGAGAAATCTGCACATTGATCTAAATTTTGCCTACATACCAGGAGAACTACACTTGAAAGATCTCTTTGTAATACGTACTCACCCTGTCTCGGCTTGCTGGGATTTAGACAGAAGGGCTAGAGTTAGGAACAAGAGCTGCAGCTAAAACAGTTTTCACACTTGCAATGGATACCTTTTTTTCTTTTTTGCTCATATCACTGCAGAAGCCATCAGTTATGTCAGATCATTTACATGAAAGCAAGAAGCCAGAACAAAACTATATATTGGTTCATCAAGAAGAAAACAGAGATAGTCAAACATTTCTCCAATTGTATTTTCACTTATAGTAGTTTAATGTACTGAATCTACTGTACATAGACACCGGAGTCTTGAGTCAAAAAGATATTTTTCCTGTTGGTTTTCAATAACTTTAATTTGGCTGTTTACAAAACACTGTTTATTTTGAGAACTGCAATGATTTCCAGAAACACCAAGTTTCTGGAAATCATCATTGGAGGAACACTGGTAAAGGAATCGGTACATAGTTGTCACACTCCTACTTAACCATTGCCAATAGGCTGAACAGTCTTGCCCGACTCATTACTGGAGCATTTTCTTAGGCAATTTATTAACCTGCTGGCCGTCCATAAGGTAGAGATAGGGGCCTGGGGTTTCAATCATGACAAATTCCTGTGCTGACACAGATTTATAGTTATTGCCTCTTGCAATTATTGGGATTGATCCTTATTTCTTTCCCCCCTGTCATCAATTAAAGCAAGGGTAATATTATTCCCTATAATTTCATGGGAAAACTTTCAGGGCATTCAAATGTTACCACAGTGAAGCTCCTACAAATCCTGAGGCAGAGAAGGTACGCTGGTTTGCTTAAACAGGACAAAGCTGCATGAATTACTCATGACAATCAAATACTGGTGGTAAAAATGGACTGTTGATTCCAGCTGAACAGAGGTCGACACAAGAACACAGTGTCACTACAGTAAGCTTGCTTATGTGAGGTCCTAAGAAAAGGTTATCAGCAAAAGCTACATCTACAACATGTTACAACTTTTGAAACAGCAGTAAGAGTCAGTAACCATATTCTACCATGAAGAAATGGAAGATCAGTCATGGCAGCTAACGTCAGAAGGCACAAGGTGAAGAGGAAAAGACATCTAGCAATGCAGTGTTCCTGCTGCCACTTAAATGTTACTGAAAAACAAAATTCAAATATTCTTCACATCCAGGCAACAGGGAGAGACACAGAAAACTGAGCTGTAAATACTAGAATCATCCATTGTGCAGTAGAGGACAGTTTGCATGAAGTCTATTATTTTATGTACTTTTGCATGCCTGAGCAAACACTCTTTTCAAAGTGCATAAGGAAGCAATATTTGTTTTTTAATTGGACAGGCAGAGTGTTTGCAACAGACTGTATCTGTTTACCTGCCTGTGTACTCACTTTCTCTTTTCCCACAAAACATCAACATCAAAGTTGGTTGCAATGGCTTGCAGTTTTTCAAATATTACATGTATTAGAAACAGAGTTGTTCACATTGCTTCTTTTTTGCTGTTTTCAGTAACCAACAAAAAGGAGCTGTCCTGTTGGCAACACACTATATCTTCTCAATAATAAAAAAATTCTATTACTTAAAAAAGGTAGTATTTCTATGAAGAAAAATAAAATATAAAAGAGACTACTTAAAAAAATCCTTGCTCTTCAACATTAAAAAACCCAAAAAACCAACTTTGTTGAAAAGGACTTTCAAATTAAAAATCACGTGATCCTATGTCTGAATCTATAATTTCTCAGGAGTTTACTACATGGTGTTAAAGTCTTTGAAGCATCAAGCATCCCTGAAATTATATTCTTATTGATGTTACTGTAATTTTTCCACTGCTCAACCACCATTACAAGGTTTTTATTTACCTGCACCCATTGCAAAATTCAAGGATCTAACATTTTCATTCCCAGTCATTAGGGAAACTACTACTACTTTTCTCTCTCTTGTTCATAAACTAGTAATACCGATTTTCTGTGATGTTGATCTTTGTTACATACTACACTTATATTCAAATAGTGTTTTGTACTTAACTGACAGGATTCCTGTTATTCCAGGCACACATTTGTGCAATATGGTAATGAAAACCTGTTATGTGATTGTAATTATGCTACAGTGAAATTAAAATCTATAATACATTAAATAGTTTTCTAGTTACAAGTATGTGCGTGACTGTTACAGAAAGACTTGGGTCTAAAGTTAAAAAAACCCCTAAACAAAAGAACAACTAACCAAAAAAACACCAAACTCAAGCCACCGATAGGTAACAGGGAAAATGTGAATAGTTTTTCTAAGGAGATAACTGCACGCAGCAGTACATGGAAGTGCTGAGTAAAAGTGGTTGTTTTTGGTTTTTTTTCTACAGGAAAACAGAAAAGTTTACTTGCTAGCATTTGTGTCGAGTATAGAGCAGTATTTATTTCCACCACAGCATCAACACTTCAGGGTAAAAGCCACTTAACAAAAACACACATGATTTCTGCAGTTAGAATTGTGCATTGTTTTTTATGCGTAATAAAAAAAGCAAACTCACCAGGGTGCAGAAGATGCATTGGCATTGTGCTATTGTTGTCATCTGCTCCACGGGATATTCACCAAGACAGAGCTTGCAGGACACTAATGGATCAAGTACCAAGTCCCACGTAGGTCTGTATCTTGCTGTAGTCATTGCAGAGCAGTCTGAAAAACAGCACAAGATATTCCATCACTTCCTTATATCAATACTCAGTACATGTCTGACACTGAAAATATCATTGCCAGCTGCTGCCTGTTAGCTATTTGGAAAAAATAAATACAAACAGCAATAGCTAATTTGACAGCATCAGCACTTGCAGTAGGCTCCACATTCTCTGCCTGACAGAGTATGCACATAGCAAGCAGAAGGAGAAAAACCCCACATATTACACTGACAAAATAGGAGAGCAAGCAGGAAACATCACTGGGTTACAGACTTTTGTCTGACATTATACATGCAAAAATCTCACTCCCATTTCCTGTCATTTCCACCACTTGCTACTAGCTTTCTTTCACCAACATTGATAGCCCATCACTTAAAATACATTCCTTAACCCCCCCAACTCCAGCTATCCAGGCAAGACTCACAAGGTCTCCTTCACAAACCAGGCATCTATTATGCCCCTTTTCCAGCCTGTTGATATTGCAACTCAGAGACATATTTTTGTTCCCAAAAACCATGTCAGATCAATCAGTTTGCTGACTAATTTTAGAAAGAAAGGTGAATACTCTGAGTATCCCCAGAGCTTCTTAGCCTGCATTTTAGCCCCAACCCTTGTTATACGCCAAGAGCACCACTTTCATGCAGCAAAAACCAACTGGGGCAAATAAGACAAAGAGTGAGCTACAAAAAAAAAAAAAAATAAAGGCCTTAATGCCTATTATCACCCTTAAGACAGCAATAGGAAAGGACCACACAGAGCATCTTTATCCTAAGCTTTAGTGCCTAGACAGAGTCGTCAAATGACTAACCAGAAAGAAAATAATCTCACACATAATAAATGTATTCCCACAGAGAGGAAAGCTAATTTACAAATTACACACATGGGGGAAAAAAAGCCCACAGAAACCAAAACCCCACAGTCTCCCAAACATCTAGGTTAAGACTGGATATACTAAATAAATTAACACCACATTAATTACTATTGTCACTGTGACATTGATCTTCCAAGTGTGGGAAATTCCCATCCTAAGGCTATTGGGAGGTCCATGCTATCTCACCTCCCTCCTTTACAAAATTAGCTGGTTCCTTTCCTTCCCCACACAAGCAGTTACACTACTCCAACTATGGTAACAGGGGTTTTTTGTTTAAGTTTCTTTTTTTTTCCACTGGCACTTGCAGGAACTGCTTATATCTAAGTCATATTACCTGTGAACTTCCCAAGACCTCCAGAACTGCAACAAATTACTTTCATGCTTATTAGACTAGGTTTAGGCAGATGTTCAAGCAAAATATGCTTTTTGCCCCCAAACAAATTACATGGAGAGTTCAAAGACGTGTTTTCAAAGTCTGAGCCTTTGATATTCAATTAAGTGTGGACATGACTCCACCAACATCTCCTAATTCTCTGAAACAAAGTGAAGATTTTACACTAGCCTTCTGTTCATTCTACTTCATTAGAAGATGCCCTTTAAAAGGTATGCAAAGGACACCAGAGTGGCAGAGCCTAATCATACCTATTTATAGTGCAGCCATCAGGGAAGAGAGGGAGTGAGAAGAAAAATTAAACCACCCCATTTCCAGGGGTGCTTTGGATCACTTCCTTCAAAAGCCCACACACACTTTTCCACTACTTTTTCATTTAACACAAAATACCAGTGAAATCAATTTTCTTCCAAATTTTGGTTTATACAACATTTGCAGATAAGACTTAGGAAATATTTGAGAAGCAGTGATCAAACACACCTGAACTAGTTCTATTTGCTATTCATTTGCGTGTCCTATCCTTGTCCTGCCCAGTTTATTGCACATCTGTTGCTCATAGCAGCAAACAGATGAAACTAGCAGATGAACAATGCAGGAGGAGAGATTTAAAGTTAAGGATGCACTTGCATACACCAGGTAGACCAAAGTCCTAGAGAATTCTATGGCAAAGACATAAAATGAGACAATTCAGACTACAAGGTCACCAAATACATTGACACAATTCAATTCAGACAAAAAAATAAACATGTATTCAATGTGGGTCAAAAAGTGATGATAAAGTGGGAAAGTATTAACCTTTCAGCCTCAAGGCTTACACTTCTTCCCTGTTCCCCTAGGACTTTCAACAGAGGCTTACTGGTATCACTGTGCTAATTCCTCTTGTGCAGCACAACTACACTTCAGTAACACCTCACTGGGAAATATTTCTCCTCTTTGTCTTCTCCTCCAAAGCAAAAGCGAATCAAAGGGAACTTTTTCTCAAGCTGGCATCCAGCAGGCCAGCAGAAATCAGCTGCCCAACAGATGGCATGTAATCCATGACAAGCTCAGGAATGGTGATAACAGAAAACTAAACCTGAATGCAGCTTCCAATGGCAGCAGAGCCATTTCTGCTCACCCCTCCTTGCCAAACACCTTCACTGAGACAGTAATATGTGCAGCAGAGGATGACTGCCTTCATCCATTGGGGTGTGTTAAAATTATTTAGTTTACTCCTAAAGGCTTCTATGCCATGCTGCCAAAGAAAACAAGTTCCAAGTCACCAAATGGGTCTTACATTTATTTTTTCATCACTTTTTCAGATAGAGTGCAAATAGTACAAGATAGCATTATATCCCTTTACACCTTTCACTTTAGCCTACTGCAGCATAATATGCACACACAATCACTACAACCTCAATTACTCACTAAATTTATGCTAAAATAGTCTTTTGTTTTGATAATTAAATCTTACACTTACTTGCATGTTGTCACCAGTGGCATTAAACTAAGGATCAAGAAATGAGCTACCTAGCCTTAGAAAACATGTACAGAAAGCTACCACATCCCAGTGGAAGATCTCTGCTGGATATCCCTGTAAAGGAACACAGGGAAGGAAGCTTTCCAAAGCACAGACTAGATTTTGCTTCATGACTATCTGGCACACCGTTTCAACTAAATAGTAAGCTTCTGTGTTTACGTCATGATGCTTAAACCCTTCTTAAAAAAAAAAAACCACACACAAAAAAACCCCAAACAAACCACACCCCCAAACAAACCAGACTCACAGGAGAACAGAGAGAAAACTACCTTCTGCCAAAATCAGATTAAGACTCCTACTGCTCCGCAGCTATGGTCTCTTACAGCTTCAGATGGTATTCTCATGCTTTCCAGTCACGTGCAGTGCTTCAGGGAGAACATAAAGTAACAGCAAGAAGAAAGAGAAAGCAAAGGAAAGGAGCTCTAAAGGAACAAAATATTGAAAAATAGACACTGGTGTGCCCCCTTGCTGAAGGCCACCAGTTACAGCACCAGCTGGGAGAAAGTTTTGCCTCATGGTTTGGCTATCTGCCAGGAGGCCCCAGGAGATACAACTAGTAAAGGTATAGACCTACAGTCCAACCCACCTACTGAACAGATCTTACCGTAACAAATATTTAGTTCATGGGAGATTCAGCATTGACTACAAACATCCGTACTTCAGAGGCCCTGATAACAGGTGTGCCAAGTCAGACTTGGGAGACACAGAAAACCAGAAAAGAAGTTGGTCAACAGTTCAGACTCCAAACTCTACTGCAGCCAAGGTCAGTCTCATTTAAATATTTTTGCAGACTGTGGTCCATATCTGGCAATACCGAATTTGTAAGACACATGCTCATCATTTTTCTAGGACAGCATCCCAAAGCAAGTTGGGAGGAGTAAACATAGGAAATAGCTTTAGTAAGAGTCTGTTCAGAGCAGTCTTTTCATAAATAATCAAACTGACCAATGACCATTTAATTCTGCAACCATGTGCATGTCCACACACAAAAAAAGGAACCACTGCATAAGAAGATAGAGGTGACTGAAGTCTTGTTGCTGTAACAACACGTTAATATATTTAAAACCTGACTGTTAAGCATTCTGGGAGATGGATATGGAAGGAAAAGGAATCTTTCATTATTCCTCTACAACAATTAATGAACTAAGTGAATACAAACTGGATTTCTGAACAGTAATCCCTTAGTTTTCGGTCCACCTACACAGACTACATTTTCAAGTGAGAACAAGTGGCTGACTTGATCTCGGAGTCGAGAACAGAACAATTCTTTCTTTCCAGCTTTCAAGAAATTGCAGAAAACAGTGAAACAGAAAAACTGTGAAAACTTCTGTGAGAAACTCTGAAAGCAGGAAATAATGCAACCTTCTTCCATGCAAGTCATTCAAGAAATCATAAACCAGTATTATTTTTCTTATTACACTGTAGTCAATTATTTCAATCAAGCTGCAGTTGCATCACCAACACTTCAGACACATGACCAGCTATGTGAGAAAAAAAGCAACTAGAAAATATGGTTGAATAAAGTAGCCATACACAGCTCACTAACTGGTGGGTCTTTCAAAAATAGAGCTTTCAACAGAAGCCAAATTTCAGCTTTAGATCAGGGATGGATTTAATTTTCAAATTAAGGGCTTCAGTCTCCTCTCCTACCAGACAGCTAGTTAATCAAGTACACTTAAGTCATCTGCCTTAAGGAGTCACCTTAATCTCAATTTACTGACATGATGGAAAACAGCTCTTTTAGAAGTCAAAAGAAAAGGATTTAAATTGGATTTAAAATTGGTGCTCATTTCTGTTGTCCCTCCTCGTCAAAAGAACTCTAGTTAAAATAATCCAAGCTACTAGAAGAAATCAAACACATCTGCTATAGTGCAGTTTTAGTTTTGTGTATACATATTTATATACAAATAAGTATATGCATGTATTTATACATAATCCAGGTTACACTTCTTAGATGAAGTCAAACTCATCTGTCCCAGTACAATTTTATATATTTTATATATAAATTATGCTTATTATATTTATACATTTAATACTTATATAAAAATACAGATCTACAAAAGTTTCTCCAGGTTTTTTTTACTTATGTGGAAAAAAAATACACATTTCTGAAGCAGAGTAATTTGCAGAAAGGCTATCACACTGCACTCTGGAAATGGTATTGTCTGCTGCATCTATTCAGTAATTATTTTTACTTTGACCTAAACAATTCTGATCCCTCCTATGTAGCCACAGCTGTAGCTCACTGCATGCAATTTGATAGCTATCTCCAAGACCACCAAGTCAGCAGGGACTAGTTTACATGATCAAGGTTGATGGCTGAGGGTGTTCAGTGGCATCCTGAAACTTGGATTATTTATTATCCCTCTGTCAGAGTCTGAACTTGATATAATTTTCTTCTGTTCCTAGGCTCTTCCAAGGATCCTCAGAAGGGTCATAGGCTAGGGAAACATGAAAGAAGCCTGCATGACAATCTGTTAGCAATAGCTAGTTACTTTTTGTTGGTGTTACCATAGACTGATAAGGCCATTTAAAAGTCCTTCTACAAAACAAATTAATGAATAAATTCACCCACTATGTAGATTTTATGGTTATAAAAACTGGCAGGCAGACTTAGTATCTCTCACTTATCAATCCCAGTTAGTTATCAGCATCTGTCACGGCATTAACTGCCTCCAAGTGTTCCTCCTCACAGAACTGCTTGGGAAGTAAAGCAGAATAATTCTCTCTGCTAGATGTCAGGCAAACCAACACAGAAGACTGGATTTACATAGATGTTTAGGTTTTTGGAGAAGACTAACTTAACAGAGGTTTGACACCTGCATTCCTTAGGGTCTTAAATACTCTCAAATGCCTACCTAAAGCTCAAGGCTCACTCATAAATCTGATACACAAATAACTGCAGAAGCCCAGCAGATATCAGTTGTCCTTTGAATTCTAGACAACTCCAAGCAGTAAAGCTGTGTTCTGCCTTCCAGCAATATAACATGATGCTGTTTTCAGGCATAAATCTCTCCCACACGTACAAAACTTCAGCTTGTACAGAATACTGCAGAAAGTCATGTCAAAACATAGTCTATCATGAACTCTTCAGACCTGGCCTTTAAGTCCTTACTCTGGCTAGCCATCAACTCCAAGCTCACCATTCCTGTTTTTATCTTCAAGCTATTCCAGGGCCTGAACTCAGAAGAGACAGAAGATGCACTGTCAGCAACTTCAATCTCCTGGCCATTACAGTATGTAGGAAACAGGCTCTTCCTTAAGTTGAAACAGTTATTCCAGGGACTTTGGATCCACCCCATGAATAGCTACTATGTCTCTCCACTTTACTTTCCTAACTGATAAAACCACATAGTTTAATATATATGCACATCTACATATAATACAAATATATACACATGTACAAAGATTACATTCAAACATTCCAATGCCCAAGAGAAAAAAAAGAGACAAAACAGCTGGTTTCTTGGTTTTTCACTAAAAGGTACCTGAACAATAGCATCAAGAGTGGAAAAAAATAATCCAGTGGATTGCTTCTGGGACAAGTCTTCTCCAGGGAAGCTAAACTTATTTGTTAAATACCTGGCTAACAATTTTTTTTGTTACTTTTCCTGAGAAATCAGAGTATCGGATAAGGCAAAAAAAAAAAAGAAAATTTACACATCTTGGTTTCATTTCAGTACACACCATGAAAGACTTTAAATATTAGAAAAGTAATGGACAGCTTCTGGATCTACAGATGCATATGAGGACACTGCCTATCAAATGCACAGCTGGGTAGAGAGGAAAAGGTACTATGGAAACAAACAGTTTTTAAAGCTCCAACTTCTAAAGAGTACTACAAATAGATATGCCGCAAGCTCATCTTCTGTCCTTGCAGCAGTACCTCAGAAGGAGGATCCTTTCATGTATCCCAAAAAAAATACAGCTGCTGAATAGTGTGACAGAGCCAAAGACTTTTCTGACCTTGCATCTTCCTGTGTTTGTCACCAGCTGTGGTGCCAGTGTGGCTTCTCGAAGCACTGCCAAAGAGTAGCAACCTGAAATAAACCGGGTGTGGCTGTTATTCAGACCCCAGGGGCAGGGGTGAAAACATTTCAAAGAAAAAAAAAAATCACTTTACTGCATGTGAAAGAAATTGTGGTCAGGCAGAAGGGAAAGAACTTGAAGACTCAAAGTTATGGAGGAAAAAGCCCCTTATTTTAATGAAAAGGAAAAAGGGGTGAGAAGGAAGACAGAACATAGGGAAGATGGGAGAAAGGAGAAGAAAATAGTGGGAAAACATCTCCCTGCCTGCTCCCTTAAGAGGAGAAACATATTTTGTCACATTGAGTACAATAACAACTGAAGTGGAATTCCCCTGCATTATGCCCCAAGCATCAAATATCCCCAAAAGATGACATGAAAGAAAGGATAGAGATGTGATAGGATAGAGATAGATTAAGGAACATTGCTCAGAATTCACGTGTCTAATCAACATTTGCTATCCAAAAGATTATTCAAGTCCTGGAGCAGCAGAGAACCTCAGTTGAGAGCCGGGAAGTCCTTGCACCATCCAATTTCCCAGCAGTAGAGTCCCTGACCCTCAGCACACCTCAGGGCACTCCCAGCAGCCAGGGAGACAAGGCCTCAAGACACTTTGAAACAGCTAGGCCAAAAGCATCCTCCTCCACGCTGAGCAGGAAAATCCCACCCCGCATCGTACCGGCGAAAAGCCCAGACACTGCAGCACAGGTGCATCACCTGTATCTGAATCCGGCATGAATGCAACACATTTTCGTCTGGAGAGAATGAGCCTGCCCATCTCATTTGCTTGCTTGAAGAGTTGTGAACCTATTTGATCCTCATTAGAAACTCCCATGAACTTTTATGCAATGAATACTAGAGCAAAAACCAAGGTACCATCTATGAATTATTGTGGCAACCACTAAGCCTATGCAAAAGTGTGAAAGATCATGTATTAAATTATTAACAGTTGAAACGTTTTAGCTCTGCAGGTATTTTAGAGATAGGAAAACCAGCTGCACACAGAACCTAGGAAATATGAAAGATATTCTCCATCTGAAGAGTGACTCTACGCTCCATTGTTCCTCTTCTCCCCAAATTTCAACAAACCAGAACCAAGACTGTATGACTGAAATAGTAGTGAGACTGATATCAACCACTGATTAAAACAATTTATTGGCATCATGACCAAAGGAACAAGAGTTCAGGAAAAAGAAAACCCTAAATCTTCCCTCTCCACCAACAGCTAAATACAACAAAAGCAGTGTAATCTTTCTTGAACTACGTGGTGATATGACTAACCATTTCAGGAGATGCCAGCAACAACCAGCACACTTTCAGAGTGAAAGAGCAACATCCTGTTGACTCGGCTTTTTTTTGGCTATCAGAAAACAACATCAGAAACGGTCACACTCATTTTCCTGGCTGAATGTTTTCAGATTTTGCTTCTACTGGAACAAGCTGATGGTTACTAAGTTTCCAAAATTAGAGCATTCTGCACCTTGTAGCCACCACCTTTAATAGAATTCATGCTTAAAACCATGGGCACACGAAGGGCTATGCAGTTCATCAGCCAGGGCAGGCAGCTCAGAAAGCAATTAAGTCCTTCTCCAAATTAACATGTGTAAGAAGATAATTTCATGTTTTCCAGCTATGAGCTCTACTATAGTCATGGGCTGTGGGTGCCTACTTTAGGGTGTGCTGACTATTTTGGCGGTTCTGCTGGCCATACCAGCTAGAGCTCTACTACTGGCTACAGGTAACCCAAAAGCAACCTGCATTTAAAATACCTTAAATTTACACCCATGTGCCTTGCCCTCTTGCTGGTCCTAACGGTCCCACAACGAAAGAAGCCCAGGGTGAATCAATCAGACAACATCTGTAAGAGGTTAGTGAGGGTCCCTTAAAGTGAAGTAAGATGAAGCTAACCAAAAAGAGACTGGTCTTAACCAACGCCAGTTGTAACCTAAGCATGCAACTCACAACTGCAGCAACCCCCGAACAAGTCACTCATGACTGAATTACTTTCTAGTTTGTGAAGGCAACAGTAGTAACAAGGGCATCAACAAATCCACTGCTCTCTAAGTTAACATCTCATTTCCAGAAACTTGTAAACCACCCAGTCAAAAACAAATGCTTTGCTATGCCTTTCCACCCATCCCTAACACTCCCCCATGGTTTTATTTTTCTCTTTCCCAACTCTGTCCCCCTCCACCCCTTTCCTTGCTTCCTCCTATTCTTTTCCTCTTCTCTGCTTACAAGGAACTGATGAATTAGTGTACTCTGAGCTGTCTCCACAATAGCAATAAATCAGCAAGGAACAGTTTGAAAACTTCAACATACTACAAGGTTTTTCTTCTCCACAGTTGACTCTCTCAGAAAAGTAAGAACTATGTTTACACAAAACCCAAGTAACATCAAGCTGGAGCTCTGTGGGCTTTTTCTTTGTTGGGGGGAAGGTAACAGAAAAATCTTGCAAGCTTAAAGCTAGACACCACATTTAAAGTTGTGCAAAATTACTGAGAAAATGCAAAAATGAGCAAGGGGTCTAGAGCCCTAGAATCATAGAATCATTAAGGTTGGAAAAGACCTCAAGGATCATCAAGTCCAACCATCAACCCAACATCACCAACCATGTCCCTAATGTTTCTTGAACACCTCCAGGGATGGTGACTCCACCACCTCCCTGGGCAGCCTGTTCCAATGCCTGATCACTCTTTCAGTGAAGACATTTTTTCTAATATCCAGCCTAAACCTCCCCTGGTGCAACTTGAGGCCATTTCCTCTTGTCCTATCACTTGTTACTTTAGAGAAGAAGCCAGCATGCACTTCACTACAACCTACTTTTAGGTAGTTGTAGAGAGTGATAAGCCCTAGTTCTGACTAAGACACTTGGGGAGACCAGCTAAGCAATTCTCTCACTTCCATCAGTCGAAATTGTCTTTTTCCTTGCAACTATGGCAAAACACACGCTTGGTGCCCTGCACAGTGCTGTACTTCTATAGCACTTGACAAGCCTCAAATGAAGGAACAAAGTACATGGGACTGAAAAAACCCACCTCAAACCCTCTTGCTATCTTACACTAATACACTAACAGTGGAGCTCAGGTTTTAACAACAGCTCACATCCTAGCTGCAAGACAACACAGGACACAAGAACTATCCCTTCATATGCTACACTTGAACCACAAAACAGATATGCTGGTAGCTGAAAACAGCATTCAAAGTGGGGTGAAGTCTGGTTAACTTACCCACTGCTGTCTTTGTTCCTGTGAGTCAATAACAACCACCAGATTCCAGGCAGATATTTGTAAGAAACAGAATTTTTCATAGTTTCAGTCTCATGCCCCAGATCTGTCCCTCAGATTAGCATGAAGTTCTCCTTTGTTCTGAAGGGTTGGCTTCCACATATTAAGAGGGAGAAGAACCAACAGGGCACATCTAGTCAACATGACTAGTAAGAAAACATTGCCAAAACACAAAAGAAAGACTCTTCATAGAAAGAGTAAAACTTCATAGAAATGTTTTGTGCAGTAATTACAGACATCTGAAAAGCAAGTTTTACTTTTTCCAAAACCATGTCTAAAAACAGCAACTCTAGCTAGAAGTTGGACAGCTTCTCTGCAGAAGTAACAGCTTCCATCATACCATATTGCACTGTGCATCAGCTATGACCCAGAAATGCCCCTCTGGTCTTCAGAAGACTGAAAAATACAGTGTATTCGAACTAGATATCACGGTATACAAACTCACTCACCATGCTGGTATGACACACTGGACTAAGCATAAGGAGAAACCTAGGATGGGATTCAGGCTACCAAGATGGTTGCCCTATTGTTTGTGCCTGAGGAAGCAGATTTTCTAAGATAACTGCCTTCATTACACTCATCAAGGGGAGACAAGAAATTTGGAAGGCCTTCAGAAGGGGATTGTGTGTCTAATATCAGGCACCTCAGACAAATGAAAAAAAAATAAGAAAAACCACAGGAAACACACACCCCCCCACCCAACAGAAAAAAACCCCACCTCTTTCTGGAGAAATTCCATCTCCTGACAATAAACCTAATGGCTTGGACTGTGCAACAGGCTAAACTACAGATAAATAAGAATTTTTTTCTTTTTTCACCAATAAAAAGCTGATACAGCCTGCTCAGTACATCTTGCAAATCGGATCTAGCCTGATTAACAGGCTAGCTACTCACTGTCTCTGTTAGTAACAGCAAATTTTAAAAATGGCTATCAGAGGAAAAACACCTGAGAATTCCTGCATCTCACCAAACAATCAGTTCTTTATAACATCTGATTCTTCACATGATAAAAATAATTATTCCCACAAAACCATTCCTCTTACAGCTATCAGCTATGACATTTTACAACAAACTTCTGGTCTGACAAACTTGACAAGTCAGGATTTGGAGCATCTGGAGCAAAAGAGAGAAAAAGATACATATTAGAATCTAATTGATCATTTCCCTGCATCTTCCTAAAACTTAAACTTTCTTTGACTTTTTATTTCCTTCTTGATATGCAATACTGTAGCTCTAATTTCATCCTGCTTGAAGCAGCCTGCCGTATTCCCATCACATGTTCCTGCATCACAATCCAGTTCTTCAGTCTCACTTCTGCTGTACAACATACAAGGGAGGATAACCCAGGGCAGCCAAAAAGGAGAGGTCAGGTTGTCCTACTAGGAAACTGGTTTGGGGCACTTCTCTGGGAGAAGAGCATTTTGCCTTTTTTAAATACAATGTCACAAAATTTAATTATATCACCGTCTATGTTAATATGTCAGCCATGCTAGCACAGTAAATAAAGTGTTCTTTACTCCTAAGTCTCCTTCCGTGCATTTGCAGAATTACATGTCCCAACTGAATTTCTCAAAGTCATGTCCCAGTCATGACATTCAACCAGCGTGTGCCTGGGCACATACCTGTCCGTCACATGGGACAGTGCAGCTAGGGATCCTCAATAAGGGTCAGATGTTTCATTTCATGTAGTTTCTTCCTACCTTCTTATTGATGGTCCAACAAAGTCATTTAGCACAGGCACTGGAAGACCTTCAACAAACACAATCAAGAGAAAGTTCTTATGTCAGTCTGAACCACTAGAACTGTACACAGCAAAAAAAAAGGATGACCACAGAATGGTTTGGGTTGGAAGGGACCTTAAAGATCACCAAGTTCCACCCCCCCTGCCATGGGCAGGGACACCTTCCATTAGACCTGGTTACTCAAAGCCTCATCCAGCCTGGCCTTGAACACCTCCAGGGATGGGGCATCCACAGCTTATCTGGACAACCTGTTCCAGTGCCTCACCAACCTCAGTGAAAAATGTCTTCCTAATATCTAAAATAAATCTACTTTATTGCAGTTTAAAGCCATTACTCCTTGTCCTGTCAGCTACATACCCTTGTAAAAGGTCCCACCCCAGCCTTCTTTTAGGCCCCCTTGAAGTACTGGAAGGCTGCTATAAGGTCTCCCCAAAGCCTTCTCTTCTCCAGGCTAAACCACCCCAACTCTCTCAGCCTGTCCTTGTATGGGAGGTGCTCCAGCCCTCTGACCATCTTTGTGGCCCTCCTCTGGACTCAATCCAACAGGTCTATGTTCTTCCTGTGCCTTGTTCAACTTCATGATGTTTGCACAGGCCCACCTCTCAAGCCTGTCAAGGTCCCTCTGGATGGTATCACTTCCCCCTAGCATGTCAGCCACACCACACAGCTTGGTGTCGTTGGCAAACTTGCTGAGGGTGCACTCCATCCCACTGTCCATGTCTCCAACAAAGATGTTAAACAACACTGGTCCCAGTATTGACTCCCGTCGAACACCACTCGTTACCGGTCTCCACTTGGACATTGAGCCATTGACCACAGCTCTGAGTGCAGCTGTCTACCCAATTCCTTATCCACTGAGTGGTCCAACAGTCAAATCCATGTCTCTCCAATTTAGAGACAAAAATATCATGTGGGACTGTGTCAAAGGCTTTGCACAAGTCCAGGGAGATGACATCAGTTGCTCTTCCCTTATCTGCCAATGCTGTAGCCCTGTCACAGAATGCCACCAAATTTGTCAGGTGTGATTTGCCCTTAGTGAAGCCGTGTTGGCTGTCAATCACCTCCTTATTTCCCATGTACCTTAGCATAGTTCCCAGGAGGATCTGCTCCATGATCTTGCCAGGCACATAGATGAGACTGATCAGCCTGTAGTTCCCCGGGTCTTCCTTATTTCCCTTTTTAAAAATGGGGGTTATGTTTCCCCTTTTCCAGTCTTCCACCAGACTGCCATGACTTCTCAAATATGATGGATAATGGTTTTGCAATTTCATCTGCCAGTTCCCTCAGGACGCGCAGATGCATTTCATCAGGTCCCATGGACTTGCACACCTTCAGGTTCCTTAGATGGTCTTGAACATGGTCTTCTCCTACAGCGGGCAGTTCTTCATTCTCCCAGCCTTTCCCTTCTGCAACTTGGGTGGTGTTGCTTGATCACTTGTCAGTGAAGACTGAGGCAAAAAAGTCATTGAGAATCTCAGCCTTCTCCATATCCTGGGTAGCCAGGTCTCCTATTTCTTTCCAGAGGGGGCCCACATTTTCCGTACCCTTCCTTTTATCACCAACATACCTACAGAAGCTTTTCTTGTTGCCTTTGACACCCCTGGCCAGATTTAATTCTATCAGAGGTTTAGCTTTCCTAACCTGACCCCTGGTTGCTTGGACAATTTCTCTGTATTCCTCCCAGGCTACCTGGCCATGCTTCCACCCTCTGTAGGTGTCCCTTTTTTTTGTTTGAGTTTGTCCAGGAGTTCCTTGTCCACCCATGCAGGCCTCCTGGCATTTTTACCTGACTTTGTCTTCGCTGGGATTCACGGCTCCTGAGTTCAGCAAAGGTGATCTCTGAATATTAGACAGCTTTCTTGGGCCCCTCTTCCCTCCAGGGCTGTATCCCATTGTATTCTAGCAAGCAGCTCCCTGAAGCGGCCAGAGTCTGAACAGACTTGAACATCACCTCAATTATAAGAAACTACTGATACCCTGTTCTGCCTCAAACTTACTGCATAACTGAGCAGCTCACACAGCCTAGTCATGCCTCAGACAGACATTGGTACCTACCACATCACATAGGCTGGTGGGTAGATGAGCAGTGCACCAGCTGCCCAAGCGCCTCTTTTCCTTCTCTTCCTCCTCTGCAGAGTGAGAACCAGCATTTGCAGTATTTTCAGAGGTGTCATGTATTAAGCCTCAGCATCAGCCCCAGCTCTAACCCTTCACACTAATACTACTGTTGCACAGTAATGCTTCCTGCTTTGTTGGTGGTGGTTTTTTCCCCCCCCTCTCCCCACATTTAACAGCAACTGCAGTATAACACACATGCCTGTTTACTGCAGAAAGCAGAGGCACTGTAACACGTGGCAGAGACCATGCATAACGCCTCTGCAACACCAAAGGCTGAAAGACCGAAACCAAAAGCTGAAGTGGTAAGGCATGTTAGAGACTGCAGAAAAAGCATAAGGGGAATAAAGGCAAGTTCACCAGTAGAAACGCTCCCTTCAAGGCTCCCCATGCTACAGTTATCTAGATAACAAGCACTGATAAGTTACAGACCTTTGATTTCAGGAACACATGGACAGGAATGCTACTGGGATCTTCTCCATATTGCTTTCTGTACTTGAGCACAGCTCTTAAAAATCAATAGGTGTTGGGTCGTGGTTTATTACTTCTACTTTCCATTTAAGATGCTTTCGGAGTTCGAACTAGACTTTTTCTTTCCTCATTTATAGCAAAACCTTAAGAACAAACTACTGGTTGTTCTACATTTGTAAATGGTTTTCCCTGACAATTAATTCATTTAGTAAGGACAGCATGGAGCTGATTAGGACTTTCTGGATTTTTAACCTTTAATATTATGGAAGAGATTTGGCTTTTGAGCTACAAAACAGAACAGATGTTGCAAGTTAAAGGAAAATATCAACTCAGTATAGAATAAGCTATCAAAAATTAATTTAAATAAAGCTTTCGTAACATTATATCAGCATAGTTGATTTAAACTGCAAAAAATATAAATAAATAAAGTATGTTGCCTTACATGTCACTGCATTGCTAGAAAGAGAGAACTGAAAGGACTTAATCAGACCCTCTACATACCCACATAATTCATCCCACTGAAGAGGGAACACCTCAGGTTATGATTAAGCAATGCAAAACCACCCAATGTGATCAGAGTACATGACTTTGCTGCAGATCTGATACATAGTCAAAGTGACAGCCTACTCACAGGATAGGAATTGCCTCCTAACATTTTGCATCGCCTCTTAGCACAACCCCTCCTCCAAATTAACACACACATTGCAACAGGTGCTCAGTTCTGGCATGTTGGGTATAACCCACGCTGCATATCCATAGGAGCAGTTTTGGTCTGTAGCTCTGTGCAAGCCACCTGCATTTTACTCTATCTGTAACTCTCCTTGCTTGTGAGCATGGGCAGGAAGGTTGCTGAAATGCAGACCTCACTACACACTTTTTATGGGTTGCAGTGCTGACCTGCTTACCAGCAGAGCGCACGCTGGGCACAGGGAGAGAAAACATGCACTTATTCTCCACAGTTTCCCAGAAGAGAGAACTGGCATGGAGCATAAGGTGATGGAAATTTGCATAGACTTATTCTAGCAAGGAGGAAAAACATTTCTAGGGCAGCTTAAGTTTGTGCTCATCATTCTAGGGGTTTATAAAGAAAAGCTTTAAAAACAAAACTGTCAAATGAAGAGCAGCTTTCTTTGGTGAGTCTTGATGGTTTTTTAAGGAAGTTAACATTACCAGAATTAAGTCATTTTACTTCCTAAATAAAGAAACAAAAAAAAGAAGCAACACATTTAAAGGATTGATACATATAACATTCTCAAGACACTTCACATAATGAGCTCCTTCCACAAGTCCAAGTGATCAATCCGTTGTCTAAAAGGCGACTAACGTTTGTCCCACAAAAACAGTCAGCACCCATGAAACTGCTAGCAGCTCCTTGAAGACATGTCCCTCCCTGCATAAAACATCTACTTCAAGACTCTCACCTTGGACAGTTATGTCTGAAAAAACGTTTTCAGAAGCCTGACAGATACTTGGGTGCTCTACTTTTAGTAAACTGGCTGTGACAGTGCAATCAAGCAAATCATCTCAAGCACTAGGTCAGATCTCGCTCCATACTGCAGGATACCCAGAATAGGATCAGTATCACCATCAGACTACAAACTCTTCTGTGGGAAGATTTTCCTTTTTCTTTCACATTTGCATAGTGCATGCTGCAGTGGACCACAGGGTGCAAAAGTTAACCTCAATACAAACAAAGTTATAAACCAATTCAGCTAATATTAGTACCCTTGTCACTAAACTCTCTGCCTCAGAAAATGGATAATAGCTGAATCTAGCAGACAACCATTTTTTCTACACATACTTGGTTGTCAGGAAGTATTTTTGAAACACTATTTGTCTGAGTGGTTCTGGCTCCTGTAGCAGAAATAATCACATCAACCATTTAACATTATTTCAGTGTTAAAGAATAAAGCAGAAAAACTCCAGCAAAACAAAATTTCACTGGAAAAAGTTATTATTAAAAAGGCCGATTTAAAAACTAGCAGTTAAGGGTATTCTACACTTTCCAGAGGCCACGTGTTGAACATTTTAAATAGTAGGAATCTTTCCAAGTTCAACTCGTTCTTTCCCAAACCAAACAAGACATAAACCACAGAAGCCTGCCTTCTTTTCAGCTTCTGGGAAGATCACAGATGAGGTCGCTCATTATGGTCCCAGTCAAGTAACACAGTACATACACACCACCCACCCAGTTCTTGACACATAGCCCCCTATTTAAAGGGAATCCACTGTACAAACAAATGAAACTTTTTTTTTCTAAGTTCTGTAATTGTTACTTTTTCCTATTTACTTTAATGGTCACCATAGTGTTTTATGCTAAGGAGACCATGAAAGAGCAGCCACAGTGGTCTGACATAGCAGTTTAAAATAGACCCGTTTGGAAAGGAATTGCTCCAGAGGTTCTAAAATAAACAACATGGATTGTAACCCACTGCTTAAAATTAGGTTTTGTGGTTTGTTTTTAAGATATTCCTAGTAACAAACTCAATCTGATTGCTCTCTCTTGGTTAACTTTATGGCACCTAGCAATCTAGGAGGCCAATAATAGAAATTTCATTTAAAATATGGTTATTAATGTTTCTAAAGATAGCCTATTACATGAGCAACCTGTGTCACAGGCCTGAAATCATTCTCTTGGGTTTTTGGGTTTGGTTTTTTTTTTTTGGTCAAATGACAATAAGTACTTGGCTAGGAGTTAAGAGCTCCACATGCTTTCAGGATGAAATAGTTTGTCAGTATTAAAACTAGACAGGAAGAAAACTTGCAGGGGGAAGGAAATTAACCCTGGAACATCTTCAAATTCCTATTCTATATTTAATTAAAAAGACCCCCCCACCAAAGTAAAAATGTTTAACCATCAAAGGTATCCCACATTACTTTCCTGAAATCCTTGGTTAACCTACATTGTGTACTAATACAGTATTTTGCCCTAGTTCATTGGCAAAGGCAGCCGTTCAGTTTCTTTCCAGCAGGAAACCAAATAAATAAATTTAAGAGCAAAGTAGCGCTACTTTAAAAACCAAACAAGAGGGAGGAGCACAGTGGCTGGCTGCTACCTCTCCAAAAGCATTGTAAGAAGCCATGTGTTTAAAAATTGGAGACACAAGGGCAGTGTATCTCCTTTACACCAGTCAGCACAAATGGGAGCAAGAGCACTGTAACTTGAAAAGTGCTCAGTGGGCTTCACATCTCATTTAGGTAGGAAAGGCCAGAGCAGAGCAGTGTAGGCAGACCCCACAATGCAACAGGAGATGGGAAATTCAGGATTTCTTTCATCCATACCAAACTCTGTTCTAAAGGGAGGTTTTCGCACCAGACTTGCTGCACCAGCTGTAAGCCAAGGCAATGCTACATAAGCTCTAAGCCTCTGAAGTCTAATAGCTAAAGTCACACTGCTGAGTTAATGGGGAGTTTGGGAATGACTGACAAAGCAACTAGGTCAGTAACTGATTAACTACTGGCACATTTGTAGTTCATCCACACTTTAAAAGAACAAAAAACCCAAACCCCACTAACGAAGGTCTTAGGAAAACAGTGAAAATGAGAGAAGGACATGCAGACCAGGAAACATCCAAATATATGATTTAAAAACATAGAAAGTCCAACTACATGGTTGTTAGCAAATGAATAAAAGTAACTAACCACTTGTATAAATGCATGATAAAGATGACAAGATCAGTAGAAAAAGAATAATCACAAAGCAAAATAAGAAGAACTGATTTAGTCACATAAAAATAGCACTAGAGTGAGAATTCAGGCTGCTGGGCAGAGAGGTCTTCCCCGAGGTGCTGGTCAGCAACACAAGCTCTTGCACTTGGGCACAACACTTCAATACTGAGTGACAAACTGGACTTAACTTCCAACCATAGGCTTAAATCAAGTGAGCCTAGGTAAAGAGAATACCAATACCTGCTAGCAACCTGAAATAATCAGGAGGCCCGGCTTCCTGCAACACAGCAGTGGTCAGAGACTTAGTAGACGGAAAAAAGCAGGCAAAGTGGTATGTAGTGCGTAAGGCAATATAATTATCCTGTGTCACAGACAGTTTTCACTCTCCTGCCTTCTCTACTAACACTCAAAATGAAATGTTTTCTTCTGAGGAGATTGGCTTTGTGTTTCGGTTAAAGAAAGCGTGGTTGAAAAGTGGGTGCTGTGCTTGGAACAGCAGCACACTGAGGTTTGAGAGGGCTCCAAGTTCCTGGAGAAGTTCCTTCCACAGCTCTTGAGAAAACTACTTTGCTTGTGCAGCTCAGCTTGTGCCTGTGACAGACCAGCTACAAACCTGCTTCTTTCTCAGCCTTGGGCTCTAGTCTTTACAGAAATGGGGACCAGCATCCCAAAATTATCACAGAGACATTAAAAGGACTACTGATTAATACAAGCTGTAAAACAGTGTTTTACCATGGTGGCAAAGGAAAGGGATAAAGCTGACAGGTCCCCTCCCCAAGATGCAGAGTTCTTTGGCAGCTTCATTCCCACTGGCAGTTCTTATCCTGCAGGATGGTTTCAAGTCAACCTGAAAATTTTATAGGACAGGGAAAGTGGATTGACACATGCAGAAAGCAAGTCAGAATTGAAGAGAAAAGAAGGAAGAGCTGAATTGCTAGCTATCAGGGTAGGAAGAAGATTCAGCAATATGAGACAAGAGCAAACAGAGAGCTTTTGAACTCATTTCACTTGGCAGGAGATGAGATCATTATACTAACAGGAGAATGAAAGACTGATCAGAGACAAAATTACAGGCCCCTACTGCCTAAATGTCTAATGTCTGAATCTAGGGAGGGGCAAGAAGACTTCTCAAGTACTGTTGTAATGAATTTGTGCAAGTTGCATGCAAAATAAGAAAAAGTGGAAGTTCTGCTTCAAAGTTCAGGAACTGAGTGTTACGCAGCAGCATGACCCTTTTGCACAAGACAGACAAATGCTACAAGGACTGGTATGCAGTGGTTGCCTAACTCCTCTCTGTGAAGGTCAAAATACACAACAGCAGACAAGTTTTTTCCCTACTTCATACATTGCCAGTACATTCCACCACATTTAAGTACTGGAATTCTACTGCTTTTCCCTGTTGCTTTGTGCATCTGCAGCAGTCAGTGTCCCCTATTCCCTTCTCACTTACTGAACCCCAACTCCACTGACTCTTCCAATCCCTTTGTAACAGAAAAGTGGCCAGTTATACAGAACCTGGAACAAACTAGTGATAAAGCCAATTTTACATCTACACACAATCTGTTCAAAAATTAAGCATTCACAGCCAGACTTCAGTTCTGCAGCATGCAAAAGAAAGGGAGAAATAACTCCCATTTAGGTTTTGGCATACAGTACAAACCCAAAACATCTTATTGAAACAGAAATCACTAGAAACTGAGAATAGGTTTAAAAAAAAAAACTCCAACAAACCAGCAACAACCACCAAAAAAAAGAAAAAACTCCAGCATTTGAAATAAAACCTCAGAAATGCAACCTATAGCTATTTATTTCAATAGGATTCAAAAGTTCTTCCATAATAACAGGGAGACATTAAGAACTAAGAATCAAAAATCTTGAAGGCTGAGGAGCCCTTGCCTGGTTAAAACCACTCCATGTTGCTCTGCATAGTTACAGACCTGCACATATAAACAAACAGCCAAAGAAAGGAACGTAGATGACTCTAGAATGAGCTGATATAAATTACTTTTAAAAATTTTGCTTACTAAAAGAAATTCATTTCTCACATTCAAACCTTTCTTTGCTGTTGGGGGATATTTTTTGTGTGCTAAAGCCAACAAATACGTTTGGTTTTACATCCTGTTTCATAATCTATAATTAGAAAAAACTTTAATTTGTGGCTGTCGCCACAGAATGAGTTTGTCACCTAGTTCCTCCTCTTGCCACAGGCTTAAAAAACACTCCTTGACTTTTGTAGGCAGATTATATTTACATCTTTACTAAATTTCATTTCAGCTATCAAAGTTTTCTATGTTGGACCGAGCCAAGCTGTGCCTTTGGCTACTGCTGCAAGACATAATAACGAAAATCATGAATGTGTCACTGGAGCTAGATCATCCACACTGCACACTTGTCACTACATTATGG
This sequence comes from Pterocles gutturalis, assembly GCF_000699245.1. Lineage (NCBI taxonomy): Eukaryota > Metazoa > Chordata > Aves > Pterocliformes > Pteroclidae > Pterocles > Pterocles gutturalis. The sequence goes on along the minus strand of NW_010130542.1, from coordinate 20,131 downwards.
TACACTGACTCAGTTATAGAGGTCTCAGCTGCCATTAGGGTTAAAGATAATGTTTTCTAAGTAGCTGTCTGTATCTGAAGCAAAGCCAAAATATTTTGATTGCTTCCTTCCCCAGCAAAATGAAACATTCTAACTGTTTTAAGATTATAAACAATGAGACAGAAATAAACAACCCCATAAGAAAGCCCCACAATTTCAAGCCAACGCTAGATCATTAGAAAAGAATTTTGCCTTTTACTGGCAAAC